>NW_019272120.1:57801-113308 GCF_002738345.1 Cucurbita maxima | reverse complement strand
TAAAAAAAAAAAAAAAAAAAAAAATCTTTTTTTTTCATTTTTAATAAAATTATGTTCTGTGTCCCATCTGTTTACGGAATGAAAATAATTACCGGAAGATAGAAAATAAAACAGTAAATATGAGAGGGCAAAAAACTCCACTAAATAGAAGTACAGAAAATAAGATATTTAGTGAAAACAGAGAAATAATTTTATAGACTAATGTCATGGGCTCACATCAGCTCAGATTTCAAATGACAGAATCAAATTTTTATTAAGGATAAATTGGTAACACCCGTTGAAACTAATAAGGTAAGTGGTCTTACTATCGGTATGGTTATATTTGATGTTGACACATGTTCTATGATTTTACACGTGTTATATATCATTGATATGTGTGAATTGTCTGTGGAAGTTTATGGTTATGATATAAATAAAATGGAAAATAAAAAATTCAATATAAATGAAATGAATAAAATAAATTTCAATGCATTTAATATTCTTAAAGATTATTGGTGGATGAGAGGATGAAGAGTTCAACTTTAGATGAGTTTATAAATACATTTATTATAATATCTATATTCTCCAACCCTATTTTTGTGACATTTTTTATTCAACAAAATAAAGTTTTTAATTTTTTTTACAAAAAGAAGTATATATAATTTATCAAACAATAATAGTCAACATACTTTGCCAATATGTATAAGTAACATAAATTTGTATTTATTTTGAATATTTTGTTAGACTTTACCAATTAAATTTTTAAATTTTATATTTATAACACGAGAAGTAAGATACTCGACCATGTTGAAAATGTTGAGGTCATTTGGTGTCGGAAATGTTAATGTTGAGGTCATTGGCTTTGCTCTACATTGGATCTCACCTAAATCGACCCATCTATCTTCCTGAGGAGAAGTACGTCATGCTAATGTGCACATCGAATTATCCATGTGGTTGAGAGCTCTTATAGCCCAGGCAAGCAACGATGTAATTATCAGGGGCGTGCTCTACCATTGAGCTAATAGCCTGTCGTGGGGCCCGCTATGTCAAAACCGTGAGAAATCCCATCCCTCTATGTTGACTATTTTGACATTATTGATTTACCAAAGAAACATAATAATAAAGCAATAATTAAAGCAAGCCCATAGTAAATAACTATATCCATTTATTAACCAATTAATGAGCACAATTAAGGGAGATGTTATGAATAATAGGAACCAAACTAATAGACTCTACCATTTATGATACTGCCCTAAGGGCAACTAAGGCTACAGAGGAGCCTAGGGATGAAGAATGTCGGGAGTCGGTTGTTACTATAGGTAAGAAATGACGGTATGAAGAGAGGGAGCCAAATCGTCCACCATTGATACGCAGACTGCAACGAACGGATTGTCGCAAGGACCAAGAGGTGTCCCGAGAGAATGAGAAACCACAATATAATAAATGTAGGAAGCAGCATTGGTAAAGGTGTATGACCGAATCCAGAGCTTGCTTCGAATGTGGTCGTGTCACGACCTGACTCTTCGAGACTTCAAAATTTGAACCATAACCAAAAAGTCAAAGGTGAAAATAAATAAAAATAGAATGAAAGATAAAAATTCAATTATTAAAATAAAAGAAAAATAAGTCTCTTTCTTTCAAATATTACAATACAAAGTTACTCCAAAATGTAAAAATGGAATGACGCTTGGAACGATCCCCTCTGTAACTGAACAGCTCTCGAATGTTTCTCGACTGAGAGTCTGTGAACACATAAAAAGGAAAGGAAAGCAGGGATGGGTATAAAACTTATACTCATTAAACCACCTACTTGTAGGCTCTCATTGCGCCCTAGACGTAACATATTCTCATGGGCTTCTCATTGACTTTAGGATGTCTGCTTCTAGTCTTATCTCCTTCGGGCTATTATGGTCTTTGTCCTTTCTTTTTAAACCATAAGAGTTCCTTATGACAGGTTGTGAATCACTTGTGACTCTGTATGAGGCCCTCATGCATGGCTCTAAAAAGGGAAGTTATATTCTCAATGTCTGTCTGAATCCAAATTTAAATTTAAGGGCACCTGCGCTAGAGTTGCCCCTAAGGTGGTCTAGATGATGAAAGCCAAGAAAATGATCCAACAAGAAGGTTGGGTGTAGTGCAGTAGATATAAAACGAAAAGAGAAGACCTTGGATGCGGTACCAATAGTGAGTGAGTTTTCAGAAGTTTTTTAGGAGGCTTTACCAAAAGTACCTCCTTCCCGAGCTATGGACTTTGGTATAAAACTTGAGTCGGGTATTGGACCTATTTCTAAAGCCCCCTACTACATGGCGTCAGTTGAACTAAAGGAACTCGAGGTGCAACTACATGATCAACTAGACAAGAGTTTCATCCACCTTAGTGTATCTCCTTAGGATGCGCCAGTGAATAACAACTACCCACTTCCTCACATTGAATATTTGTTCGATAAACTTAGAGAAACGACCATATTCTCCAAGATAGATATTCGATCAGAAATCACCATATTAAGATTAAGGGAATGTATCAAAGACAACATTTAGAACAAGGTACGACGACAATGGGTTTGTGGTGATGTCATTTGGTCTCATTAACGCCCCTATGGTGTTCATGGAGTTAATGAACTGAGTATTCAGGGAGTGCCTCGACACGTTGATCATCGTGTTTATAGACAACATCCTACTATACTCAAATACGGATCAAGAATATCAACAACACCTCCAAAAAAGTCTTAACAATTTTGAGAGAGAATAAGTTTTATACCAAATTCTCCAAATGCAAATTTTGGCTATGAAAAGTCTCATTCTTAGGACAAGTGGTGTTGAAGGATGAAATTTTAGTAGATCCCACCAAGATTGAAGCGGTCACTAAGTAAAATCGCCCGATTACAGTTATTAAGGTATGCAGTTTTCTGGGGCTAGGAAGATACTACCGGCGTTTTGTGCAAGACTTTATTAGGATAGCCTCACCGCTCACACAGTTGACGAAGAATGGTGTTCCATTTGTATGGAGTGATGCATTATGGTCATAAAGTAAGAAAGTTAAAACTCTTGGAATGACTCATGAAAGGTTAAAGAGTTTTCATTTTGAGGCTATATAAAGTATGTTAACTTTGTAAAATAGACTTGGAAAATGTACTAAAAGGGTCGTTTGTGCCTTCCTTTAGTCAATGACTAAGTTTCTTTGCAATTCTATGTAGTTTAGGTTGCATGTATAATCATTCAAGCTTGTCAGGATCAATATTGCTTGTGGGGTGGTTTGAATCTCAAACAAGTATTCTTGCATTGAGATATTTAATCAACAAGGTAATATGAATTTTACTTTCTCTTGGAGTAATTCTTTATAATTAGGGTTAAGCGTTCTTACCTTTCCATTGCAATTCTATGTAGTTTAGATTGTATGTTTAGAATGATTCAAACTAGACATGATTGATCTTGCTTGTGGAGTGATCCTGAACTCAATAACTTGTCCCCTCTATCACTTGGGATTGACGGGTTTGTATAATGTAGTTTGAATCATGTCTAGTTCACTTGATTTTCACCAGATAGATTGAATTCGGTAACTTCCTGAACTCAATAACTTGTCCCCTCTATCACTTGGGTTTCACTCTTTAACTCGATAAAGCAACTAATTCATCTACTGTCCCTGATTTGAAATATGGGAGTAGAATAGAACTACTTAAAAGAATTAAAGTTAAAAGAAAAAAAATTAAATTGGTTGAAAATGGAAAGTACGAATTTAAATAGAATTAAAATATAACATAGAAGAGAAATAAAGCGAGAGAAGGAAAAGAGAGAACATGAGAAATTATTATATTGGTATCTATAGGATATAATATTCCTATAATATTAAATGTGAATTATCCAAGTTCCTTTGAAATATTAATAATATTAACATATCTTTAATTTAAGTTTTAAGTTTTATTATCGAATACAATTTAGAAACAATGAAAACATAAAATTTAATTTTTATTGAGGTCGTTTAGAGCCGTAAACTGTTAGTTGGATTATTAATAAAAATGTGAAATACTAACAAAAGGTGACGAACGATGCGATAGGAAGCAAACCTTGATAATATTTGGTATAGTTCTCGAGGAACGGGAGCTTACGTTAAATAAATTAGGGAGTACTCTGGATAAGGTAAACATGTAAGTGGCCTTACTATAGGATAGACTAAAGATTGTTTGAATTATGATGATGTATGAGTATGATGTTGTGTTGTGATGAATGTTAAATGTACATTATTTATGTTACGATGCATGAAGTACATGCTATATTTGATGCACGTAATGGTTTCTATGATGAGTATGATGTATGCATGACGATGTTATTAACATGATGATGTTTTCCATGTTGAACATGCCTTACGATGTTGTTTGTCATATTGCATTATGTTGTTAGATCGACATAGGCCACAACTCTAAGAGTATGAAAATGATATTATTGTAAATATGCACGAGCACGTGTTACATAGTGTAACCAAGAGATGAGACTAGAGGGTTGTGTCAGAAGAGATGTATAATTGGACTTAGAGGGACCTCATGCATATTGTATGTTTATAAGCATAGGGCTACTTCCCCTAGAGATAATGAGTGCGAACGCGCACCGTATAATGAGCACGAATGCACACAGATGAGGGTGTTCATGAGGCACATGACACTATGGGGTTCCACTAACCTCCGGAAGTCGCTACAGATTAGCTTGACCAGAGGGTCCAGGGGGTGTGCGAGCGTCCTAGGGATTCACACTCACACTCACACGTGTGAGTCGTGTGTAGGGAAGTACTACACATTTAATTTGTCCGAGACTGGAGGTCACCCTTAAGATGATTAGAGATAGGTCTCTAATTCATGATTGCATGTGTTTGCATTAGCGTGGCCCCTATAGTGGGGTCACTTCCTGAGTATTTCAAAATACTCAGGCCGTGTGTCATATTGTTTTTCAGGTAAAGGCAATGCGCCCATGTATGGTTGACAACGGCATCGTGATTAGGATAGGGCGTTTGCATTTCATTTATTTAAATTATTTAATTTATAATTGTTTTATCTTATTTTGAACTCCAGCATGATGTTTGAAACGCGTAAGTCCGGCGGTGTTTTATAATGTTTTAACGTAATCTAAAGTTTTAAATTTTTCCGCTAATAAAGATGAGTATTCTTAGAGTTATATTCTGCATTAGAGATGAGCATTCTTAGAATTATATTCTGCATTAGAGATGAGCTTGAGACATTAGTGGCGACTCTAGATATGTGAAAATTTAGGGTCGTTACAATTATAATAGGACATATGCATTTCATTCTTTAAATTATTTCATTTGTATTTGTTTCTAATTTTATTTAAAGTTTGCAAGTTATGTTTTGAAACACGCAAGTCCGATAGTGTTTTCTATCCGTTTGAAGTGTTACAAAAGTTTTAAATTTTCCTCTATATATGATGAGCATTTAAGAGTTACATTCCTCATTTAAGATGAGCATTTAAGAGTTACATTCCTCATTTAAGATGAGCATGAGACGTTAGTAGCAACTCTGGGTATGTGAAAATTTAGGGTCGCTACACCACTAGATAGGTGAAGTATCATAATGTTGCCGTGACAGTTACTAATTCTAATGTGTGTCTGGCATAAAGAGCTACCAGAGCAAGCTCGCTCGACAAGAAAAGGGGTTCAGCAGTGTGCGAACTAACTGGTGAGCCCATACTCGCACCTATGGGCTATGTGTAGAGTATATAGTATACATCCAAACTACCCATTAAGATAGTGTCGTAGGAAAATAGACTGATATGATAGATCCCGTCATTGCATTTGCATGTTCTTGCATTTAATTCCTAATAGTGGGGTCACTTACCGAGTATTTCTTTAAATGCTCAAGCCACGTGCTACCTCTATTTCAGGTTAAGGCAAGACATTCCTGTACGGTTGATAACAGCATTGCAACTCGAGACCATGACACATGTATAGAGTAGTCGAATTTATTTTCTTAGACTTAGGCTAGAATAGAATGTTTTTAATTTAAACGTTTATTCATTGTATTTAGTATTTTGTTGTGTTTTTTTTAAAGGTGTTTTTGAAACACTCAAGTCCATGGATGTGTTTTAAGATGAAGGTGACGTTTTATGAAAGTTTAAATGAAGTATTTTCACATTGAATGTTCATGATTTGTATATAGTGACGACCTTAAATTAAGTAGAAAATTTCGGATCGTTGCATAAAACACTAGTTCAATTCCTAAAAAAAATAATGACACTAACTTTTACGTGTTTTAAACATCATACAAAATTTGTAAGGTGATCCTCCGTTTCAAAGACTAGCATGCGTTGTTGCCCCCTTTCAAATAAATAAAATTTAATGCTATTTTGTAAAGTTTATGTATATATTTGAAATGTGGTATTCATTCGTAGTTTTAAAATATTTTCAAAATTAACGGTAATGATATTTTTGATACAAAGTTTATGTCTAAACAATATTCATAAATGGTTTAAATAAGAATTTAGCCCTATTTTAACATAGGGTAAAATTGAGTTGTCAATTTTAATTAAAGGTTTGAAAACCCATTCAATCCAAAAAAATTATGGTTGAATGAGATTGGGTTCATTATTTAATAAAATGTTGTTCGGATTGAGTAATTTAAAATAGGGACAATTGGATTGAGTCTAAAAAATGTCTTAATCCGATCTGACTCAACCCATGAACACGGCTAATTTTTGCATTTGAAGTGGTCACAAACAAGGTAGGTTGTGCCTTCGCTTGGATATTCATTGTTACTCTCCTCGAGCATTGGATTGTGTTATACAATATTACATATGGGTTAAGGATTTCGGTCATAAACTTTATAATGGAGGACATATAATAATTATGTAACAACTCGGAATTTTCTACTTAATTTAAGGTGGCTACTGTATACATACCATAAACGAATGCCGAAATATTTCATTTAAACTTTCGTAAAACATAACTTTCAGCTTAAAACACAACTATAAACTTACATGTTTTGAGAACACCTTCAAAAATGACATAACAAAAGACTAAATAAAATAAATAAATGAAATTAAAAACATCCTGTTCTAGCCTATGTCTAAGAAAATAAATACCACTACCCTATGCATGTGTCATGGTCTCAAGTTGTGATGTCATTGTCAATCGTATAGGTCTTGCCTTAACCTCAAAAATGTAGTTGAAATATTCTATAAGTGACCCACTATTGGGGTTAAATGCAATGACAGAACCTATCATTTCAATCTATTTTCCTACGGTACTATCCTAATGGGTAACTTGGATGTATACAATATACTCTACGCACAGCCTATATGTGCAAGTATGGACTCACCAGCCAGTTCGCACACCGTTTAGCCACTCTAATACTCTACACACAGTCTATACGTGCAAGTATAGACTCACCAGCCAGTTCGCACACCACTAGGTCACCATAAACATAATGATCGTTTTCCTGTCTTGTAACGTACGCGTCCGTACCATCATAAGAAGAGGGGCATTCTCTGATGCATGAACACACAATGATGCATGAGGTCCCAACATTGTCGTTCATTATCATGTAAAATAACTCATTCCATTTTCTTTTATCTCATATCATTTTTATCATAACTTTCTATACATATTTCGGAGTTGTGCATCATGTCAAAACATCATATTGCATGTCAATCATATGTCATATCATTGACTTTAAAATTTTTATAATTTAAAGTTTTTGCTAAGATAATTTGATATCATCGGGATCAATTTCACTAAAATGTGATTTCAATTCATTCATACAACTCTTTTCTACTGGGGCGTTACAATATATTTAATTATATTTTTATTAATAAAATAATTTCTCATAATCGTAAATACATAAAAATAATAATTTAAAAAAAAATCAATAGCTTTTAAACTCAATGACTCAGTTGTGTTAAATAAGAAATTATTACATAAAGTAGAACTTAAAAAAATATTATAAATATTTTGACAATAAGAAAATAAAATAATAATAATAAAATGAATTTTGTTTGAATGTTTGGGTACTATGTTGATTAATTTTTCAAAAATAATAAATTTATTTCTTTATAAAAAAAAAAGAAGAAAAAAAAGTAAATTAATTAAATTTTGAGAAAAGTTTTGTTGAATAATAAAAAAAAAAAAAACAAAAATTGAGAGTTGAAGTTACTTTATTATCCTTCAACCAATTGTAGATGCAATGTTGATGATATTTATGGTCCAAGGGTAAAGTTGTCACTTTGTCTTTCCCCTTATACTTCAATTTGCATATGGCACACCCTAACCAACACACAAAACAAAGAATTAACTTAAATTCAAAAGTCTAATATATTAAATTATAAGAATTTACCATTTTATGGTAAAATACCTTAAATTAGTAATAATGTTACAAAATTTCCCTTTAAATCATATTTAGTTAAAAAAAAAAGAGTAATTAGTGTCTTTATCCATTTAATCTGGTTCGGGTTCACTTTCAGCATAAGGGTTTTAAAAATGAAAAACTAGCCCAACCTTTTTAAGAAAGCTTTATGGGATCGATTTCCTACTCTAGAAACCTAAATTTGGAGCGGAGCAATATCACCCTACAAAGGGAGGGCAGCTAGGCATGAGTAGAAAGATAAGTATAACGGATTATTGACTTAGTGATAGAACACGTCTTTAATAAGCTAATAGAAAAAAAAAAAGGAAAAAAAAGACGTGTTTAGATTTTAGAGCTAACACTTGGCCAAATGCTTTTGAAAACTTTCTCGAGTGCTTTTATGTTACGATACTTAGATCAATTTGATGAACTAACCTTAGGTTCATGAGAGGGCAACTTCAACAAAGTCACACTTTTGTCATCCTTTTTGTCATCCTCGTCATCCTCTTCATCTCGATGATAACCAAAATGATATCACTTTTTCATTATATTCTTTATCGATTACCGTCTCAAATTCAGGAAGTTAATATATTGAATGAATTATTTGCTTATTTGGTTTTTAGTAATATTCGTAGTCTTCATCTGTAAGTGCTCGATTCTTGGTTAGGAATCATTTACATATTGAAAACTACCACCAAAATTCTCAAATCCACCGTTGAAAGTTCTCCCGTTGTATGATTCTTGAACAACTTCTTACAAACATTTTAGATGAGTATTATTTGTTATCCACAACACAAATAAATAACATTGTTGAAGAAAACAACATAAGTACATACAAGTAAAACACTAAAAGTAAAAACACACTAATCTATGACTAAGAAAATAAAATACCGCTATTCTATGCATGTGCCATGATCTCTAGTTGTGATGTCGTTGTCAGCCGTACAGAGATGTCTTGCCTTTACCCAACACACGACTTGATTATTTTAAGTAATACTCAGTAAGGGTCATGGAATGCAAACACATGCAACTCATGTTCTAGGGACCTATCGTTAAAACTATCATAGGAGTAGCCTCCAATTTGGACAAAATTTGATGTGCAATGCTTCTTTACAAACAACCCACATGTGCGAGCGTGGGTCCCCATGCGGTTTGCATCCTGTGGACCCATCATAGTCAAGCTAGTTGTCCCTTGAGATGTCCGATGTAAGGACTGGACTAACACGATGACTCTAAAAAGACGGGTAAATTTTTTGCGAAATAAAACAAACGAAATTTAAAACCTAACATACATTATATTTATATTATATCACAATAAAATTTATAGAAAGTATTTAAAACACTAACACAACTGTTAAAGTACAAAATATACCAGTCATTTTAAAACAAAAGGGTTGAGGACGACAGGTGAGGTTTGTCTATGGCACCTGTTCCAGAGTCCACTCCCAACCACGACTGGCTCCTTATTACTTAAAAAAATGGAGAATAAGGAATGAGTACAAAGACTCAATAAGCAGCCTACTTGTAGGCTCTTAATCGTGTCTTTAATAAGCCAGTGTACAACACTCTTTCTTTTCTTGTTCTTGCTTTTGTTCGTATCGTAAGTTCTTGTTTTGTTTCTTAATTCATTCTCCAAGACACCCCCCTTAGGATTTTGTAACGACCCTAAATTTTCACATACTCAGAGTCGCTACTAACGTCTCATGCTCATCTATAATCCGAAAATATAACTCTTACATGAACATCATTTATAGTGTAAACTTCGAAAAACACTTAAATAAACTTTATCTTGAGAACACAACCATGGTCTTACGTGCTTAAATACGAAATACTGAAACTTAGAGACCTTAAAAGCAATACAAAATAATTTAAAACAACGAAATGCATAACAACGTATTCTAACCTAAAACTAGAAATTTAAATATGAATCTACCCTATGCATGTGCCATAGTCTCTGCTCGCGATGTCGTCGTCCTCCGCACAAGTGCGCATTGCCTTTACCTGAAAAATGATGTGGCACATGACCTGAGTATTTTGAAGAATACTCAATAAGTGGCCCCACTATAGGGGGCCATGCAAATGCAAACACATGCAATCATGATAGGGACCTATCTCTAACATCATAGGGGTGACCCCAATCTCTGACAAATTAGATGTATAGTATTTCCCTACACACGACTCACACGTGCGAGTGTGAATCCTCAGGGCGCTCGCACACCCCCTGGACCCTCTGGTCAAGCTAATCTATAGCGACGTCCTGAGGTCAGCGGAACCCCATAGTGTCATGCACCTCATGAACACCATCATCACCATACGATGTGTATTCGCTCTCATCATCATACGGTGCACATTCTTGTGTTTATGAGCCTAAGGACCTCGGTCTCTTATCTTTGAGCGGTACCTAGCATTCTTCTTGCATTGATAGTTGTAGAGCTTGTTTGGTATTGTTCTTGGTTCTCAAGTTCCTAAGATTCATAGTTCCTTGAGACATAAGTTGTCACATGCATATATGAACCCATTATAGTAACTAGCATGAGTTATTTTAGAAAGTCATAGATTCATAATGAATTTCTTAAAGGGTTCTAGAAGGGTCTTGAAACTTGAGGGGCTTCCTTTCGACATATCTTAAGTTTCGTCTTGGTTTAGGTTCCAAACTTGCTTCAACCAACTTGAAACCTTGAACTTATCCTCATGTCATATAAAATAGACCTTACAGAAAATAGTTGGTAATTTGGAGCATGTCTAGACCTTGAGATAGGATATGACTTCTTGTTTCGTTTTCAGGAACTAAACCTTAGAGGTTGTCATGTCATGCATCGTATTTTAACCCTGAAACTCTTTCGAAGTAACTCTATAGTTTCTCTTCCATGAGTGTATAGGTGGCGTTGTCATAATCGTGGCATCCTACTGGCAAATTGTGATGCAGGGCATCTCATCTAGGTGGGAGAAATAATAAGTTCATCATGGCATCCTACTCATAGTACATATAGCATAGCATCCCACCTAAAGAGGAATAGGGGCATCGTGGTACACTTTGTGATGGGAGATAATGGTTACTTTAGGCATGGATCCTAGCAACTTGTTAAGCATGATATTTGCATTAACCTAGGTGTTCTCTTAGATTCTTGGTGATCATAGGTTTATCATAACGTCTTAGGTCAAGCTTGGAACTTATAAGTTCTTCTTAGGAATAGGCCAACATGTTCTTGTGCACGTAGCATCTATTAGCGACCAAGGGTACATGTGGGGAATCTTTATTTCATGGATACCTCGGTAGTTATCCTAGGAGGTAAAGTCATATGGATTGTGATGAGCATTTTCCCCCATATCTTGGTTTCACTACCTAACGTTTTCCAATGACTCCCAAACCTCATTACCTTATACGAACCCCTAAGATAAGAATTCATACAACATTTCACAAATATTTGGAGGTCATTTAGAGCTTAACCCATAGGTAATCTTCCCTAGGGGCATTATGGTCATTTTACCCAAATTCTTGGTTTTGCTACTTAACAAGTTTCAATGGCTTTAAAACTTCAAAACATCATAAAATATCATAAAATAAGGTATAATGCAGAGTTTCATAGTATTTGGAGGTCATCTAGGTCATGAACCAAAGGTAAATTACCTTAGGGGCACTATGGTCATTTTACAACATTTCTTAGTTTACCTACTCATCCTTATCCAATGACTACCAAATTTCATACATAACCTCAACATGCCATAATATGGTCAGCATTAAAATTTTATAGACAGCAGAGTTCATCTAGTGGATTATTATAATGTTACTTAATTCTCATCAATTTGATCGAGTTAGGGCCTTAACTTACGGTTCTTTGAGTTCTTCTTTCATTTATCCTTATTTCATACTTGGTTGGTTCATATGAAAATCCAAGTGATTTCTACGCCTATTTCTTAACAAAACATCTATGGTTCTACTTACCTCATCGTCGACGTTTGGGACCTCCATTCTTGAGCTTCCGGTATCCGAATTACTTCAAATTTCCTTCCACAGACTCCTTATTGTGTCTAGTTACTAAAACCATAAAGTTTTTCATGATAACCAGTCTTGAAGGGGGTTAAAATTGAGAAAAACTAAGAGAAGGTCAAATTTTAGGTTGACTTGGCCGGTTCAGTTGAACCGGTTAGGTCATCGTCTTCTTCCTCTAGACGAGAAGAAGATGCGCGCGTCCGTTTGCGCCGCCGTCTGAATCTTGAGCTCCACAACTCTGATCACGTCATTTCTCCCCTCGATTTCTTCATGAAACTTAAAGATGGTGTTACAAGGAAGAGCTTGGAATTGATTCCATACCTTCTCGTGGATCGTAGCCTAAGATATTCGTCTCCAAAGTTCGTCCAAAATCAGTTTTCTCATCATAGCTAAAACATAGGATTTCTTATTGAGTAGCCGATTCTAGAGGTTTTCAATGCTCGATTTCTTCATGGACCTCTTCCGTATCCTTTCCTCAAGCCAAAGGAATTGGTTTGGAGGAACGATTTTGAGTGCGGGATCTTAATTTCCAAAAATTGCTCTCCGTATGCAACTCACCCGAAACGCCGAATTTTTGATATCTTAGATAGCTTGTTCTACGACGTTTCAGCTCTCGATTCCTTTATCAAAGTTACTCGGCCTCTTCCTCTGAAGCTAAAGGAATCCTTAATTTGAAGGAAAAGTGGTCGTAGATAGGAATTCGACACTTCCCCCCAAATTCTACTCAAAACAAACTTCTTTCAATTGGGCACGCTCCTGAAGTTATTTCTCTTTGTGGTCTTCTTTTGAAACATTCCTTGGAGATGCAGAAATTGAATGGGATCGTTCTTGCTCGACGAATCATCGTGTATCCTCGAATTGTATTTTCAAGTTTTCCTTGAAACTCTTCAATGTCGGATTGGATTGAGGGAATGGTTTCTGAGCACTTTCGGCACTCTATTTCTTCATAGAACTTGTGGGTAATCTTGCTTAGAAACTGTAGGAACAAATTTGAAGACAAATGGTGGATAATTGCTCTCGAATTTTGAAGAAATTTGAGAGTAGAAGACCCAAAATCTAAACGTTTATTGTCTTTGATTGAGTGCTCGATTCTTGTTCCAAACTATTGCCCCAATTTCAGACTTTATATGGGAAGCTTCCACCGACGTTGAAACCTCCATAATCGTCGAGATTTGGAGATTGAACTTTCTGGAAATCTGTCGGAAATATCGGCTCCGATCAAAGCTTTACCGACAGGTCGAAGCTGAGCCAAACCAAACCTCGTCTTTCCCTTTCCGTTTCAACAAAAATGAAGACGACTCCGACGTCGTTTTCGCACAATTCTAATACAGTTTGTTCACCCCTCAAAGATCATCTCTAAAATTTCAAAAATCCCTCAATTTTTCCTAAAATATCACATACATCGAAAAAAGGTGATGAGTCGTCGTGGGGCATTTGGAATATGGGAATAAATGTCTAGCCGGAAATCACACGATCCAATGAGATTAACGTTATTATTCATGTATTTTTATATTTTATTTCCAAAATTGTGGGAGCTCACATCTTTAATTTCTAGTCCAACGTCTCAGGTGGAAGATAATATTCTCAAATGAAATATATATATATTAAAAAAAATATGAAAATCCATTAATTTAACATGTAATTGAAAATTGAAATATTTGACTTTTTTAAATAAATGTGTATGGTTTAATATTTTCTTTTACGAAATAAAAATTAAACCTTCCATTTACACAGTAAATTAATATAACGAGTTTATTTTGAAAAATACTCACAATTTTTTTTTTTTAAACCGAGTTGTAACGACCCTAAATTTTCACATACTAAGCTCATCTATAATGCGGAAATATAACTCTTTCATGAACATCATTTATAACGCAAACTTCGAAAAACGCTTAAAACTTCTTTTCTAGAGAACACAGTCCTTACCTTACGTGTTTAAATATGAAATACTTAAATTTAGAGAAAATAAAAGCAATACAAAATAATTTAAAATAATGAAATGCATAACAGCCTATTCTCACCTAAACCTAGAAATTTAAATATGAATCTACTCTATGCACGTGCCCAGTCTCTGCTCGCGATGACTCACACGTTCGAGTGTGAATCCTCAGGGCGCTCGCACATACCCTGGACCCTCTAGTCAAACTAATTTATAGCGACGTCCGGAGGTCAGCGAAAATCCATAGTGTCATGTGCCTCATGAACACCATCATCATCATGCGCTGCATATTCACACTCATCATCATGCGGTGCGCATTCGCACTCATCATCATGCGGTGCGCATTCACACTCATCATTATGTTGTGCGCATCCGCACTCATCATTTTAGGGGAAGTAGCCATATGCTTATGAACATACAATATGCATGAGGTCTCTCTAAATCCATCGTAATGTCTCTTTAGACAGAATCCTCTAGTCTCATCTCTTTGTTACTCTAGGTAACACATACTCGTGAATATTTAATAATAATATCATTTTCATGCTCTTAGGGTTGTGTCCTTTGTCAATCTAACGACATGATGCAATATGACACTCGTCATCATATAACATGCTCAATATGGAAAACATCATCATATTAAAGTAAACATCACGCAATCATCACACTCATCATATTACCATAGAGTGCATCAAGCATACCAAGTACGTCATTCATCGAAATATATATACACTACGCACATCATCATATACTAGTATACGACATCATATGATACAGCTCATATATCATCATAACCCATACATCGTCGTATACTAACATACGACATCATACGATACCACTCATACATCATCATAACTCATACATCATCGTATATGTAATAGCCCAAAAAAAATAAAAATAAAATAAAATAAATAAGATCATAAATAATGAAATAAATAAACCAATAAACAAATAAAAATAATTATAAAAAAATAGTTAAAAATAATAATAATAATAAATAAATAAATAAACAAAAAAAGAAGAAACGACCTTTCCCCACTTCTCTCCACTAATCTCTTGTCCCTTCCCACAATTATCTCTCCTCAACTCATCTTATGCTAGAAAGTAACCGTTACACAACATAGTCAGATTTACTTGGGAGAAAAAAAAAAGAATGGCCTTTAACCGTTGAGATTCACTAGAGATTTATGTGAAGGTAGATATGATCAATAAGATATATATTAAATCTTCATTTTCTTTTATGCTATTTCTTTTATTGAAATCATAGTCAATTATAGTTAGATTTTCATTAAATTATTAGAATAGTTTAGCTTTTAGTTAGAAACTAAATATCAAATCATTTATAGGAATTCTATTAAATCAGGTCAGATTAGTAATATTAGATTAAATTTATATAAGTAGCCGAATGAATAGATTAAAAATAGAATGGCCTAGAAAATTTGTGATCAGGAAACACTCAGATAAGGAAAGATATAGAAACAAGGATCCACTGGAAATTTGGAATACATTAGAATATCTTTTTTTTTTTATAAAACATTAACCATGGAAAATAAGATTTTTAATAAAAATATAATTATAGATATATAACATTTAAAGACTTTTAACAATGGACCAATGCAAATTAGAGAAATAATTTTATAAGCTCAAACTTGAAACTGATATCATAGGCTCACATAGGTTGACCTGGATTTCAAAGGACAGAATCGAACTTTCATTAAGGATATATTTGTGACAACAACTTAAGTTGACTAGGTAAGTAGTCTTACTATCGACATGATTATCTTTGATGTTGACATGCGTTTGTAGTTCTGCACGTGTCATATATACTGATATATGGGAATTATCTGTGAATCGGTATGCTTATATTATGTTTATGTTATGTTATTGTTGGGTTTTATGTCCTAAAACTCATAGATTGTAAATAAAAACCTATTCCATTTTCAATAAAGTTATTATTGATGTTTATTCAATAAAGAAAGATTGTTATTGTATAAAGTGAATTTTACGATCATTAACCTTTCTAATAAACTAAGAATATTCTGGCTAGTATGATTACTGAACTATATATAGAGACATAACAGTGGATCAAGTTCAAGTATATAGTCAAAATGATCTATAGTACAGGCATAAGACTGAGTACCTTATCCTAGAGACACTATGGATGCGGCCCACTTTTGTATATGATATAAACAATGTGATCACTAAATTATACATATGGAGACATGTGAGTGGGGGCGTCCTATGCAATGAGTATTGCATAAGATCGAACCATGAAGAAAATCACTCTCACTTTGTAATGTCGTTTACTATTGAGACTGATTTTTTCACTCGATGACCTAGGTAACTCGACCTTAATCCTGAGCTAACTATGAACTCTTATTTATTCAAAATTATCCTTAAATTTGCAGGGGTGAAAGTGGCCCGAGTTCGCCGACTCAATAAGCCTCCCATTTCAAGGGTAAGACTGGGTGAATAACTGGGGACATAGGGTGCAAGATAGAATTCACTTCTACCCACTTTTAGAGATAGCAAAAACATTGTTCACTTAAGTACTGACTCCAGGTCTTAAACAAGGGGCCCCACCCTCTCATTGACCCAAGAGGGATTCGGTTTGGTGATTGGACCACAAATCAATTGTTCATTAGAGAATCAATGGGACTTAAGAAACAAGAAGTAACTTTAGGGGTAAAATGGTAAATTGACCCATCTATCAAATGAACAGAAATATATCTATAGTGAGGGGAGTGCAACTACTAGGCTATAGTGAAGTGTCGTAGTAGTTAATGAATGTTGGTTAGCAAGGTTAATGAGTTTAGCCAATTAATCTCGGATCGTTGGAGCCCATGATTTGTAGGTCCATTAGGTCCCCCACTAGCTCATATTAGACTAAACCTAGTGTGACGAGTGAGTTCGAATTCAAATTAGAGAATATACGCTAAATATATACGATATATTTAACTGCATTTTATTTTAACTATGAATTAAACAACATGAGAGAATTGGAGATATTTAAATAAGATTTAAATATTCTAATTATGAACACGGATTAGTAATCAATATGTTCTGGAATTGATTGGGATTGACATTTGAATTAATGCTAAATATTAATTAAATTGTTTAATTAATCATTTAATATTGTTTTAATTTGAATTAATTGTTGAATTGAAATGTTGAAAGGCAAAATGTTGACTCCACCTAACGGAAAAATCCATGTTTGAGCGAGTGGAATATTGAGTGTCAATATATGGTTTAACCAAATTTGCATGTTTGCCACATAATCCCACAAATTTGAGTGGAATTTTGAGTGTCAAAATTTGGTAATCTCAAATTTGCATAAACATGCAAATATGACTCTACAAATAGATCATGGTGCATGGAAATTCTACTCGAAAAACTTTGAGAAAATCTTTCAAAACTCTCTCTTTACATATACTAAATTCCTATCAAGTTTCGTCACTGACTGGATTCCACAATCCCGTTCTAAGGCCGAAGAATAGTAGGAAAGACACTAGTGGTGGTTCGAAACCGATTCGTGAGGAAAAAGGAATTTGAACTACAAAACGTTAGTACTCAAACTCCTTGAATTTTAATGCTTTTGAACATGCTAGCTAATTTACTATAATTAATGTACTTAGAGTGCCTAAGATCCAAATTGCTTCTGCACGTGTTATAATAACACCATCCGTTATAATATGTGAATTGTATGATAATAATTATGGTACGAGGTGTTCAAGGATATGTTTGAGATAAGATACGAGAAGGATGCACAAAACGAAATGTAATGATAGGAGTAAGCTACGTTCATGAAACGTTAAGGTTTGTGCTCTTGTCGAACTTAGCCCTATTCACGGGATCTTAAGCTTTGTGCTCAAATAGTCGCTAGTCGGAGACCTAGTGGTACCTGGTAACGTCTAACTGTTCCTAAGATTAGCAACTACCTGCCACTATGCCTCACTAGGCCGAGTCAGTAACTACCTGTTTTACGCCATTGCAGGCTCAGATCAGTAAAACTACCTGTCTTAAGAACAGTAACTACCTGTCACTATGTTGCTCGGCTGGATCAGTAAAAAGGTCATGGCTCGTCCCCTAAGCACCTCTAACGGGTTACCACAGTAATATACTATGATTACCCTTAACCCCTTGTGGGTGACTACTAAAACGGTACACTGTCATCTACGTAATTCATAACTTATGATAACTAGCACATAATAAATGGTCCAACTCACAAGGGGCAACAATGGCTACCCAAGCCCCACCACACCCAATGCCTAACAAAGAATCACGGCAACAACACGTCACCATGCTAAATCACGTAATAACCATCTAGTTCAACATAAAATCATACCATTCCATACGCCTATAAGAAATTTCACATTCATGCCAACGAAACTATATAACCATAACGACAATCAAAGTATAACCATACACATTATCGAAGTACCACCTCCATGAACTAAATTTATCCATCCCTAAATACGGTACTAAATTATTTGCCCACAAACCCAAACCGACGCCTGCAAGAAATTACATAGAAACTTGCTCTAGATGGTTACTTACTTGATCGTAGACTTCCCGAAACTTTATCGAGTCTTCAAGTGTCCACTTGACTAAGCTACTTGGACATTTTCCTATAAATAAGGCATTATGGAATGTGTGAGCCAAGTACCTAAATCTGAATAAAGACGAATCAAATGGTGTGAAATGAAAAGAAAAATTCGGGTTTCAGTTCTGTATAGGTGAGTCGAGTCAAGTCGGTCCAACGGGTCGGGTCAGGTCGTGCCCCACGATTTTCGGCCTCTTCTTCCCACCTTCTTCTTGATCTTTCTTTCCTCTCAGCACCCCATGTATTCTTCTTCATGAGGATTCATCAACTTCCCTTGATCATAACCTAGGTACATCGACCCAGTGAAACGTATTAGGGTTTTCGGGAAAGGAGCAATGAAAATCACACCACTAGGACTTACCGTCGGCGTTCTCCCTTCTTGAACCTTCGTCGTTCGTCTCCTCTGCTCCACCCTCTCCTCTATTTTTCTTCTTCTTTTCTTTTTTTTTTAAACCCTAAAAGAGTAGTACAGCTGGCCTTTCTATCTCCTCACTTAATGCCAGCTATACGACTCTTACAGAAACTCTTACCTTCTACTACTTTATCGCTTCTTTTACTGCTTTCTGTATTATTTCTTTCTTGTTTTCTTTAAGAGTATGACACTTCGGAGAAATCATGGCTACGTTTGATAGACATGAAATGCCTCAAAATGTACTATATGGGGATGCAACTTGTAATAACAAAAAAAAAAAAAATAATAATAATAATAATAAATAAACAAATAAAAAATTATTATAAACAAAAATTATTATTATGTTAAAGAAAGTAATAATAAATAAATAAATAAAAACCATTATTCCCTCCTTTCTCTCCCCCTCACTATAGTCCATCTCCTCAATTATCTCTCCTCAACCCATTTCACATTTGGTGCAAAAAGAAATAGAAATGAAAAATGTCAGGTTTAGAGAACAGAAATGCCTCACATCAGATTTATAGGAGATGGATCTACCGGAGAGGAGATGAGGAAGATTTAATGGGAGAGATTTGAGATTTCTAGGTTAAGTTATATCTCAGATCTTCTTTTCTTTTATCCAATTATTTAGTTTTATTTAGTCATTTACATGTTACAAAGATACTCAGGATCAAAAAGTAATTGCTAATATAATTGAAAATGTAACAAACAAAAATAAAAAGAAAGGTTCAAGTTAACGAATCTGAATTTCTTTTTATTGCTAAAACATTACAAACAGTAAAACAAAAAGGTTCAGATTTATTTTGGCTAGATATTGCATTTGAAGAGGTTAGTAGTTTAATTTTTTATTTTATTTAATGATATTAATTTATTAATTTGGTTACAATTAGTTAGTTTTGAATTCCGGATTAAAGTCATCTTCAGACAAAAGTAAGAATTGATGATGACAAAAGTAAGAATTGATTAAAAGATTGCATAAACTTGAAAAGAAACCAACTGTGAGTGAAGATTGTGAATATAATTAAAGAAGGGGAACACGGTAAGAGACAGAAAGAAGATTGTGTTGAAATTGCTAATATAATTAAAAGAAGGAGAAACACAGCAAGAGAGAGGGAAATTGTGAATATAATTGAAAGAAGGGGAAAGGGACGGAAAGATTGTGAATATAATTAAAAGAAGGGAAATACAGTAAGAGAGGGAGGGGAGATTGTGAATAAATTGAAATTATTTGGAAAATGTTAAGGAAACACGGTAAAGAAAATAGAATATCTGGAAAATGTTAATGGGTATTATAATACTATGACAAACATATATAAATATTTCAAAACATATATAAATATTTCAAGACTTAACTCATGCAAAAACTCTAACGTTGACATGAAGTATAACACATGTATCAATATAAATTAGAGAAACAATTTTGTAGAATTTCAAACTTAAAATTGATGTCATGGACTCACATAGAATAATAAAATTGTGTAAGTTATAATACATGAATTGTATGATAATAATTACGGTATGTTGTGTTCAATGATATGTTTGAGATAAGATACGAGAAGGATGCACAAAACAAAATGTAATGATAGGAGTAAGATACGTTCATGAAACGTTAAGGTTAGGTTACATACTATAGTGTTAGGATAGATTGATAGAACGATAGTGTTAGGATAAGTAATAGGTAGAAAGGGATAGGCTTGTGATAGATTGATAGAATGATAGTGTTAGGATATGTTCCTGTGATGATATGACTAAGGCACGTTCACATAACGATATGACTGTGTATAAGAACGTTAAGACCATGATAAGTTAGGGAACGATATGACTGCAAAGTGTTTACGATATGACATGTTTATGATACGATATATTGTTATGTGATATGTTATGTTTAGATTGTTTTGTGTGACCATTGAGGTAATTATTGTATGAATTGTACGTTATGAAATGACATATTAAAAGCATTGAGCGCTATATTATGTTTTCTAAATGGTATGTATACATGTTATAAATGACATGATATTACAATAAATGAAATGAAATATAACCCTGTTAGAATTATGCATGATATGAGAACTGAAAAATGAGAAAATGATATAAATGTAAAACGATAGGGGGGTTATATTTAATAATGTCGAAAATAGAAAAATATTGGTACCTCATGCATTATGTGTGCTCATACATTGGGGGATACCTCTATTTCATCACGATGGACAGGGGTACAATCATTATGTTTTACAAAATGCTGTTGATAGGGGTACGATCATTATGTTTTGCATAATGCTGCCGGTAGGGGTACGATCATTTTGTTTTACATAATGTTGCCGATAGGTTACTAGTTCTAACGGGTGTCTGGCCTAAGGAGCTCCCAGAGTATGCTCGCCTGACAAGGAAAGTGGTCCAGCGGTGTGCGAACTGACTGGTGAGTCCATACTCACACGTATGGGCTGTGTGTAGAGTATATGGTATACATCCAAGTTATCCATTAGGACAGTACCGTAGGAAAATAGATTAGAATGATAGATCCCGTCATTACATTCGCATGTTCTTGCATTTAACCCCAGTAGTGGGGTCACTTACTGAGTATTTATTTAAATATTCAAGTCATGTGCTACTACATTTTTCAGGTTAAGGCAAGGCGTTCCTGTACGGCTGACGACAGTATCATAACTCGAGACCATGACCCATGCATAAGGTAGTAGTATTTATTTTCTTAGACTTAAGCTAGAATATGATGTTTTTAATTTAAACGTTTATTTATTTTATTTAGTCTTTTGTTGTGTCATTTTAAAGATTTTTTGGAAACATGTAAGTTCATGGCTGTGTTTTAAGACAAATATTATGTTTTATGGAATTTAAATGAGTCTCATTCAATGTTCATAATATTATACCGTACCGACCTTAAATTAAGTAGAAAATTTTAGGTTGTTACATGACCGGTGGTCAAATTCTCCCAATTGTATAACACCATTCTCAATCTCTTTTTTATTCTTGCTTTCAAAACTCTTTTTCCAAAACTCTCTCCTTTGCTTTCTAAAATCTTCTCTTCAAATCGGGGTCGAAGTTTGAATACCGTAGGCAACGTAGTCTGAAGTTGGCTTGACTCACTCGGTGCTGAGAGTGGTTGTCGCACAATTGCCAAGGCCAAGAAAAGGCGATTGTGACACAGGGCTAGCCAAATTGATCCAACATTGATAGGCTCATTCAGTGATCTCGGTTCGTATCTAAGATAGATTAGAAACTCATATTTATTTTTTAAAAATATATCAGAAAATTACTGAATGGAATCTTTTTATCGGCAATTAAAATTTTAAACCCCAAGGAATAAGCTACAACGGGTTAACGGGCATTGGGCAAAATTCTCTTTGTGGCGTTCTCCACCGCCGCCGCCGCCGCCGCCGCCGCAATCCCGACTACCGTTTATAATTTGGAAGTCGTGAGAGTTACGAGGGTTTTTGTCAGTCCCACCACTTAGCACTCTCCTTCATTGCCTTTGTTGGAGCTTAGATCCTTTTTCGCTTTTCTTTTCTCTTTCGGCCTTTTGTTCCTCTCCGTTCTTGGGGTTTATTCGTTAATGGCGGCTATGGCTACTCGAAAACTAATAAGAGATGCTTTCTGTAAAGCGTTGGTTTCACGCCCCTTCCAAGGCGCGAGGCACTTCTCTTCTGCTCCTGAGACCATTCATAAGATCCCTCACACTTCTAAGAAGGTTCAGACTCTATCTCTGTTGGCCGTTTTTTTTTATAAATATTATCGATCTTTTACCAACATGAGGTTTGACGATTGCTTTTGGATTAATGGGCGTTGAAATTATTTGTGGGTGCTCTGCTTCAATGTGTAGTTTAGAAACAAGATTACTGTGCGAGAATTTTTCAATTGTACTCTCTTGTGAAGAATTTTGAGGTTTGAAGCAGAAGCTTTGTTTCTGGGATCATGAATGGAATGGCTCTAATGTTTTGTTTTATTAATGGGTTTCTCTGTCATAGGCTCGATGCTTAATGTTGATTGTTTCTAGTGCTTATGTCCACCGTTTGGTTGTAAAGAAATCGAATAAGGGATAAGACTGTCACTTAGCAATAAGGCTTTACTTCTAAATCTCAAAAGAAAAGGTTAGGGAGTGCATGATGTGAAAGCAATTCCAGTCTCGGCTGCTGAGGTGGCGTAGTGGGCGTTGAGGCTCATGGTTGAGCACAACCGCACCCCTCATTTCTTTTTTGAATTAGAAAGAGGGGGCCTCACTTAACTATTTGTATAGGATGCTGGTTTCCCATTACTCAATGAAGTCTTCCCATTGTCCACTTCTTTCTAGGATGTGGGATCGATTTAGATCATAACTGAACAACCCACTTCCAACCTTCACTCAGTTGTCAAGCTGCATCTGAATTACAGTGGCTTCAAACTGAGCGTGACTGCCAAGCTAACAGGCCTCAAGGGTGGATAAAACCATTCAAACCTTCCTTTTTTTTCTAGACCATTTTTTATTTGCCCAGTCGTGAACCGCCTTGGTTAAAACCATGGGGTCTACCCAACAATGCTTCATATCCTCCTCCTTGTGTGGCCCATTTACATGCTCCCATAACTAATGCAAAGGAGAAATGATGTAATTTAATCTATCCAACCTGAAATCACTCAAGGGAGTCGCTCAATCCCTTGAAATCAGGAATCTATCTAACCATGAAGCCATGGTCCTCTTACCCATACCAAACCACGTACAAATCCCATTATTCATAGGAACATCAATTAAATCAATAGTTGAAATCCCATTATTCATGCTATCCTTATATTTTTATTTCACACATGCTATGCTTTTAGCTGTTCTATTCCCATGGAACTTTTCTTTCATCCATTTGACAATGTTAAAGTCACGTTGAGCAATTCTTGCCAGTATGCCTTTCTATCTTGAGAAGAACAGAGCCTATACACCCCTAAAATCCAACCATTGATGTTCCCACCAAATCTACACGCTAACGAAACATAGTACACTCTGATGAAAGCTTCCTCACCAACTATGCTTTCCTCTTTCCACATTATTAGAATAGTGACTGACGGACCTTATAGCATCCAACACCACTCACCCAACCCTTCTGGAACTCCAAAATTCTCTGTAATTGCTACCGAGAAATTAAACCCATCATTGATCTCCATCCATCCATTGGACTAAATATAGTCTTCGTCGAGCCACAATAAAACACGTGTGACAACCACTGTGAAATTAACATGGGTTTTGGCCACCTTGTCGATAATGAGATTCCATCTTAATACATTTCAAGTTGTGCCTTGAATTCCTTAGTGTTTTTTGATAGCGTCACCTTTATCAGAATATATCTAAAGTAGTTCTCTTTAATTTCGATTACCTTAATGCAATCGATGATCATGGAGAATTACTATCGAAGTATCAATGAAGCTCCCTAGACAATCACCAATCGCTTTAATAATCCCCCATGTGCCATAAATGTAGAGGGATGCCTGATAGTTTAACCCAGCCATTGTAGTAGGAGATCATATCAAGTTTGTTATGTTTGTTGACATCTCAATTCTCCACCTTTAGCAACTGGCCCAAAGCTAA
The DNA here is from genome assembly GCF_002738345.1 of Cucurbita maxima. NCBI lineage: Eukaryota > Viridiplantae > Streptophyta > Magnoliopsida > Cucurbitales > Cucurbitaceae > Cucurbita > Cucurbita maxima. The sequence continues at coordinate 88,488 of NW_019272120.1, read as the reverse complement.
CCCGCCCTCTATTTGACAAGAAACCCTAGCCAACTCCTTCATGAAACACTGAGAAGCGCTTTATTAGGTTGAGGAGGTTTATAATGAAGGTGACCTATAGTTCTTCAAGAATTTTGAGAGTCCTACCCCAATCTTCGTGAAATCTTTTTTGATGAGAATGATTTCCTCTTTCCCGTCCAATTTTCATAATTCTTCCTGAGATGGTTTCCTTTTAGGGCTTTTTATTGTCACTTCCCTTTCCCTTTCTCATTCCCACTTCTGCGTGAGGAGTTGTTGACTATGTCCACTAGGCTTGTATCCCCTAAACTCATCATGTAACAAACCAGGTCCACCGCTAGCAGATATTGTCCTCTTTGGGCTTTCCCTTTCAGGCTTCCCCTCAAGGCTTTAAACCGCGTCTACTAGGGGAAGGTTTCCACACCCTTATAAAGGGTGTTTTGTTCTCCTCCCCAACCAATATGGGACATCACAATCCACCCTCCTTTGGGGGCCAGCGTCTTCGCTGGCACTCTTTCCTTTCTCCAATCGATAAGTGACCGCCACCAAATCTACCCCCCTTTGGAGCCCAGCGTCCTTACTGGCACACTGCCTTGTGTCTACCCCCCTTCGGGGAATAGCGAGAAGGCTGGCATATCGTCCGATGTCTGACTCTGATACCATTAGTAACAACCCAGGTCCACCGCTAGCAGATATTGTCTTCTTTGGGCTTTCTCTTTCGGGCTTCCCTCAAGGCTTTAAAACGTGTCTGCTAGGGGAAGGTTTCCACACCCTTATAAAGGGTGTTTTGTTCTCCTCCCCAAGCAATGTGGGACATCACACATCACTTGAAGAGATAACCCGAACATTCTTCCAACCCTCAGTTGAGCACATTGGTAATTTTATGAAGCCCTTATTGTTTGTGACTTTATGGATCCATATAAAGCCATTGTTGCGGTGAACTTTACTGAAAAACTTTTCGGGGATGAGGGGAGAGAAGCAAGTTCTCCAAAGCATCAACAACCCAAACAAGCACAACTTCATACAAAAATTGAATATTTTTTGCTTGTTGCTTGGTATTGATTTTAACCAATTTGATGACAATAGAACTTGCATAATTTAAACGATTGAGTTTGTTTAAATTGTTTCGAAGATTGATTTTTGGAGAGTTTGATTTTAGGATTGGGAGAGGGGACATTTGATGTTAGGATTGGAAGAAGGAAGTTCGTATTTGGAGTCCTAACTCTTCTCGAGGTTTCTCCTGTTGCTCTTTTTTCATTAGATGCTAGACCTTTCTCATGATAGAGACTATGTTTTCTCAGCTCTTTGGAAGATTAACATCGCAAAAAAGGGGAAGTTGAAGGTTTTGCATGGTTGGGCTAACACTCTTGATCGCCTCCCAATAAATTGGCCTTCGTTGATTGACCCGTTTTGTTATATCCTCTGTTGAAGGCTGAGGAAGATGTGGATCATATCCTCTAGAGTTGCGACTATGTGCATTCTTTGTGAAGTCTTTTTGTAGATGTGTTTGGTTTACCACTTATTAGTTACAAACATTTGTTGGGGATGATCGAGGAGTTCTTCCCCCATCCACCTTTCAGGGATAAGGGCAGTTTCTTTTGGCTTGTTGGGGTGTGTACTTTATGGTGATATTTGTGGGGAGAGAGGAACAACGAAGTATTAAAGGCATCATAGAGAGGTTTGGTCCCTTACTCGTTTCCATGTCACCCTTTGGGCTTTGATGACGTAGGTTTTTTATGGGACTTATTTTGTAAGAGGCTTTTTCTTTAGCGGTTTCCTTTTTTGGGCTTATTTTTTGTTGCATTTTTTTTAGATTATTCAAGTGCATACTCCTCCCCCATTTACTTCCATAACATGGGTCTGAATTTGAATCTCTCTTTGGACAAGTGATGGATGGAAACACTGAGATATGGTTAGCTTCATTTTCTTTTGTGAACAAATTAAATTTTAAAATAAAATCTTATTAGATAGAACATGAGAAGAATACTATCATAAGGATGTCAATTTAATTTTGGAAGGATCCCAAGAGCACTCTTTGGGGTGTTAGGGGAAGTGACCTTTTGTTCGAAGAAGTTGCTTTTTAGGAGGAAATCAAATGGTGATGAAAGTACAAATGTGGTGGTTGAAGCCGTAAAGTAGACGTTGATTACCACCATGATATGTCCTAAGAGTCGGAGAAGCCCGTTGTAAACTTAGATGTCAGATTAGGAAGCAAATTAATCAAAGGACTAGAACTCTTGGCTTGGGTAGGAATAGACAGATATTGAATGCCTATTAGTTATAGTGTCATGGACGACATTAGGAAAAGAAAGCTCCATGGGTTTTTGTTCGTCCTTTGTTGTGGGGCTGCATTGGTGCATTTTAGGTAAGAGTGCGACTGAGGACTTGAATATTATGGCCTATTTAACAGTTATTTTCCTAGATGTGTTGTTTTTCTAGAATAACATGTTATTAACAAACAGGTGCACGATAATGTAAGTAGACCGTAGCAGAATCTTTTAAAAGGAACCTGATCAGTTATTGGAACAAATCTATAAACATATTTCACAAATTGTGACTATACTTTGTTTTTTTATGCCCACAGTTGGTGAGTGATCACATCTTTAATTTTCTTGTCCTCGTGTTGGTTGGGCGTTGTTTTTTTGTGCTTGTTTCTTTTGAAGAATGAAAGTTGGTTTCCAATTACAAAAACATATTTCAAGAATTGATTGTAGTGAAATTTTCAAACGACCCCCTATTTTCTTGGATTGTTCAAGATAATTTTAGTCTTGTTACTTGAACAAGACATTGTATTGTGATCATATGTCAAAATTTGGGTCTTCTGTGTCTTCTTGATTGTTTAATTTACCTTTTATGAAACCATCTAAATGTAAGGCACGAGTATTTCTCTGGGAAACTTAATTTTCCAATGCATAGGTTTTCCATTTTTTAGATTTGTTGGGATACTTTATTTTTTGATTTATCCAAAAGAGTTGTATTGTATAAATTCCACCCGTTTCTCTCTTTCTGGTGGTACTCATTGGTTCTGCTTGTTCCTCACCAGTTTGCTAGTCACCAATGGGTCCTTTGCTTATCTAGCTAATGAATGTGAAGTGCTCCTTGTATATTTATCCGTCCGTAAGCTTACCTGTTTAGGCGTTCATTGATTTCTGTATCCCTTTCTCATTCATTCATAATTGATATGATTATAAAAGAGAATGAGCCGATGATAATTGTAACAGTGCCTATTTTGATAACGTTAACTATTTTAATTATTATTTACCTGCAAATATTGTTTTTCTTTATATATTAGCTGGCACTATATTGCGTTGCCAACTTTCCAAATATTATTTACTCCTTAAGTGTAGCCTGACTATCGTTCGTTATCTTCATTTGTAGGGGAGATTGTTAACTGGAGCCACCATAGGCCTAGTGATAGCTGGAGGAGCTTATGTGAGTACTGTGGATGAAGCAACTTTCTGGTACCACATTTAGATCTTTGTGTGATGTATGCCTACTTATCAGAATTGCGTACCATCCATCGTGGTACACATTTATACTTGTGTTATGTATGTTTCTTAAGCGTACAGTCATAAGAGGTTGTAGATTAAAGCTTTTGAAATTGCATGCTCAGCCTTGTGATTTCTGTGGTACAAACCCACTCTATTTCAGTAAAATCCACATCTTTCGAGGCCACAATTTCTTCTTTTGTTGCACCCTTTTGTTCTCTTCTAAGAAGCACAAATATGGATACAACACGACAACTTGTCATTTTTAAAAAATTAGGATCCAAACACAACAAGAACACATTTTATCAAAATGTACGAGATCGAAATTCAAAAACAATGAGTTTATGCATTTATATGTTTAAAAATTACTTTGATATATTTCACTCTAAATTTATTATTATTCTTTTCATGTGTGTGTTTATAAGTGTGATGCATGTCTAGCAAATGTTGGACTTACTTTGACTTTGTACAACTAGTGTCTAACATTTCTATTGTATTAACATGCGTCTGATATATGTCCAACAAGTGTTGGAGTGTCCGTGTGTCTGATACGTGTTAGACATGAACATGCTAGCTAAATTAAAGTGTCTGTGCTTCTTAGGTTCTCTTCATTTTTAATTGTAGCCCCTTTATAATCTTTATTCACTTGAGCAGATTTCATCTTCTCTCTGGAGGTTCTATGGCTTTCAAGTTGTCTACTTCTTCCAACGAAGCTTTAATATTTCACCTTTAAACTCCTTTTGATTCTCACAGATCATTTTTTCAGAAAACTACCCATCCTCGCATGTATTCATCAATATAAATCACTATGTTTCTTTTCATTCCATCATTTGGTAAAGTAATGGACTTTGCTCATCATCTATATCAAATTACCATTTTCCGTTGCCATATCAAACCATTTCCAAATTTCTCATCTTAGGAAACTTGGTGTCTTAAGGACATTTAAGAAGCTTGGCTAAAGAAAATTTTAGCCATCGTACCTGGTCCCATTTTAATCTGATAAAAGATGAGAACGATCTCTTATCCTCCAATTTGAACATAGGACCCCAATAACCATTAACTAAACTAATCAAAATAATATTATGTTCTACAGCTGCTAAGCTTCATTGTATAGCTTTATTTTTCACTGGCTAATGAGAGAAAAATAGAATGGAGTGAGTTGAGAGCGAGAAAGCACACTATCATCCTAGTTGGAGCACTTTTTATGTAACGTCTAGTGCAATCCCATGTCTTGTTTCCTTTATTTTTCTTTTAAATGGTACATGCTAGTCTTGTCTGAATGTTTCCGTTTAGAGCCATTACTTTCGCTGACTTTAGCTTAGAATTCACTTTGTAAATTGATAGTTTTGAATTGTGAGTGTATAATTGCTTTCTTTCAAATGTGTATTCATGCTTTAACCGAATGAAACTCCAAAACTTGTCATCTTATTAGTATGGAGGGAAGCCAACCTTTCTATGGTTTAAAAGAGCATCTCCTCCTATTGCTTTACTTTCAATAGTTGGAAGTTTCTTTATGTCTGTGCTACTGTTTCTCGTTAAGTTCAACTGGTGGACGAAGCTTTGGAAAATCTCTGATTTTTGGCACCAACTATTACAAACTGACTTCTATCAAGAAATTTTGGATGTGATTTCGTGTTTATATGTGGAATTTCCCCAATGAAGGCAAAGGAGACTGAGGTTTCTCAGGATTATTGTTATTGGCAGAAAAGGTCACGTGTAAAACATTCATCTTGTATTGGAATGAGTATTATTACAGAGCTTCCAAGAAGAGGCTAACAGAACTGCAGAGAGCTTTATGCACGATATGTCATTTATGAATTTGTCGCTTTTTTTCAAATGTATGGCACTCTGATTGATGGCTTGTTACAGAAATGTGGTGGGAAAGCTAGAATAGTTTGTATGACTTTGTATATGTTGAAGATATCTTTTGGGTTTCTAAAAGTGGGGGGCAGAATTTAAACGTATGATTGCATCAATTTTTTTTAAATTTTAATTGTTTTAATTAATTTTTTTTTTTTGAACATGTGGTATATTTTTTTATAGCTTCTACTAGTCTTAAGCATGTGGAAACACATTTTTTCACTTGTGAAATAAGTATTCTATGTTAACCTTACATATGTATTGGTACCAACTTGAACAGGGTTTCAAAGTATTAAATTTGATTACATATTTTGGTATCTTGCAGTGGTTGGCTATTCTCTGCCACGAAACTGGTGAACCCCTTTTTTGCCCTTCTAGACCCTGAGGTTGCACATCGGCTAGGTGTCTTAGCAGCAGCTCGTGGTTGGGTTCCAAGGGAGAAGAGGCTTGATCCACAAAGTTTAGGACTTCAAGTTTGGGGAAGGAACTTTTCAAATCCTATAGGTCTTGCTGCAGGTTTTGATAAACATGCTGAGGCGGTTGATGGTCTTCTTGGATTAGGCTTTGGCTTTGTGGAGGTTGGTTCTGTGACGCCTGTTCCACAAGATGGCAATCCAAAGCCTCGTGTTTTCCGATTACGTGATGAAGGGTAGGAAATGGATTTCATTCACTTTGCCATGTCACATCTTGCTTTGAACATGAGATCTGTCCCCTTTTTTACAATAACTGCGATACATTATGTCCAAATACTCATGCTTAGTGTTTTTTGTGGCTTTTCATTTTGTGGAGCTTCATGATACTGTGAGGATGGGTCTATCTTCGATAGCCTATTTACATTTCTTTGAATTGATAATATATATATATTTTTTTCATTTGGGCAGAGCTGTCATTAATAGATACGGCTTCAATAGTGAGGGTATTGTTGTAGTTGCAAAGAGGTTGGGTGCCCAGCATGGAAAAAGAAAGTTGGATGAAACTTCGAGCACTTCACCTTCCTCTAGTGATGACGTCAAACAGGGTGGTAAAGCTGGTCCTGGAATTCTTGGAGTAAATCTTGGAAAGAACAAGAATAGTGAAGATGCTGCTGCAGACTATGTGCAAGGCGTTCATACATTGTCCCAGTATGCTGATTACTTGGTATTTTTTTTTTTCCCTGCTTCTGTCATATGTTATATAGTTTATCATGTTTTATCTTATCATGTTCAAAATAACAAGAGAAGTGGCCCTTGCTTTTAATAAAGCAGAGTGGGGCCAATTTCTTGTACTTGCCAGTATGCCCCCCTTTCCTTGAGTGCCCCATACGGTTCACTGGGATATTGGCCTGCCACTTGCTATTAATTGTTCTGTATGGAAGTAAGTAAATAAGAAAATTCTAAATTGCTGCTTTCATCTGTAGATGTGAAATAGTTTTCAATGGCGTTTAGGTTCATTGTGATCTTCTCGCCCAACCTTCCATGTCTTGAATTGAGAGTCGGCCATAGTTCTTTTTCTTCCTGGCAATTGTGCTTATTTAACAGGAAGCATTGCAAGGGAGTAGGTTATTTTGTATCTGTATTCTCTACTTGGATACCTTTGGTTTGGATCATCAGCAAAGGGGATGTAAGTTAGCATTTGTGGCCAGCCAATTTGCCTTAAATTATGAAATACTGTGATGGATTTTATAAGGAATTGTGCCTTTACGATGTATGACTATTTATTAGTTGTGGTATCTTGAGGTCCAACGGGAAGGTAGGTGTTGTTGTATAGTACTATGATTTTGCAAAGGAATGATGTGGTGCTTGGTAGCAATATCTGTTAGCCTTAAAGCCATTGGACCAGGTATTTGGTGGAACCATAAGTGCTAAGTTATAAAATATACTAGGAATTTAAATTAAATTCTACAGAGCTTCCAGGCTTATGATGATTATTGGAAGATCCATGACATGAAGTTTTTATGATTGCACATTCTTGCAGTTTTATGAATCTTCTTCAGCTAGTCTAGTCAATGCTTTCTTCTAGTCATTTTTCCGGAGGAAATTCTGTAGCCAAAACCAAATTTTAACAATTGATACATTTTCCTAAAACTCAAATTATTGTTACCTCCTTACAGGTGATTAATGTTTCATCACCAAATACCCCTGGGTTGCGCGTGCTTCAAGGTAGGAAGCAATTAAAGGACCTTGTCCGTAAGGTATAAAGCAAGGGCCTTGACATATTCATTAAGTTACTTGTTAAGGGTTATTGTCATGATATCTTCTGCTTTTCATCCAGGTTCAAGAAGCTCGGGATGAAATGCAATGGGGTGAGGAGGGTCCTCCTCCACTGCTGGTGAAAATAGCCCCTGACTTGTCAAAAGAAGACCTTGAAGATATAGCAGCTGTATGTGAATGCTGATTTTGTCTCTTCCTATGTATGTTCTTATTCTTCATTTCTTGCTTAGTTTTGTTAATTTTTATTTTCTTTATGATTGTAGGTTGCCCTAGCCCTCCGTTTGGATGGATTGGTATCTTTTCTTTCTACAATATGCTATGCTAAATTTTCAACTTTAAATTCTACTAAAAATTTTGTTGCTTAGTTAATCGACTTTATTGTAGTGTCGTCTAATTCTTGTCTTTATTTGGTTTTAGATTATAACAAATACAACTGTTTCAAGACCAGAGCCTGCTGATAAAAATCCATTGGCTGCAGAAGCTGGTGGACTTAGTGGGAAGCCTCTCTTCAATCTATCCACCAATATCCTAAAGGAGATGTATATTTTGACCAGGGTATGTTGGCGAATCTTATGAAATGTGAAACTTTTACTTCATTGGGTTGCCCTATATGGTAAAATAATGTTGGCCTCATGGTAACAATGGCCATTTCAAGTTTTTAGACACGCTGCTGTTGGACTTCAACTCACCCATTTACCGGGCAATTCCCATGCTTATAGTGTTTCAGGTGTCTCACGGCCTATTTTCTGAGTTTCATTAATTTGTTCATCTTTGAAATCATAGATGATTTTTTTCATTTCGGCTTTGGTTCTATACTTTTGTTAACATATCACTAACCTAGATCAAATTTAAGCTGATAGGTTAGGTATATTTCATTTTTTACATACTCTTAACATTTTCTTTTACTTGAGTTCAAACATTTGCGTGATATTAACTAGAGCAATCAATGCATTTAATATTAACTAGAGCAGAAACGACACGGTAGGAGACTTTTTTTTCATAAGGATGATCTTTAGCTCTCTCTCCTTTTCCACCTTTTTTCCTTTCTCAGTCTACTCTTAGAAGACTTTGAACTTTTGTATTCCTTTTATGCATTCCATTGTTACCATAATGTGAAGTTAGAGGATAGTTATCAATGTACAGTTGTTCATAAGCCATAACTTCCAACAGTTCATATGATAAATTCTAAGCTGATGGCTCATGGGCGTCCTTGTAGTTCAATCTGTGTAGTTTTTCCAATGTTGTGATGGATAATGTTTTCCATGGATGCATACCATTTATTTGTCATACTTTGAAATTGGCATTCTTGTTTCCTTTTAGGGAAAGATTCCTTTAGTTGGCTGTGGTGGCATTAGCAGGTATTTTCTTTTTGGCATTTCTGTTTTTTGTTTAATGAACTTTGCACCTTCCTGAAATCGAACTTAATAATCAAACTTATTCGTATAGTGGCGAAGATGCTTACAAGAAAATACGAGCTGGAGCATCTCTTGTTCAGCTTTATACAGCATTTGCCTATGGTGGGCCTGCCTTGATACCTCAGATAAAGGTATTTATTTTCTTTTACGTATGTCTACATTAGGAAAGATTTTGGAACTGGATAACATAAAAATTCATGTCTGTACGCCATGAGTCATGGCAATTCAACCTCTTATTACACTCTTGGTGAAGATAAAAATTTAAATAACTTCTTGTAATCTTTATTTAAGAACGTGACAATTCATAGATATGTTACATTCTTTTATCAATGCTCTTCTTTATAATCGAGGGTATGTCTCATATCGGGTTGAAGCTTGTACCTCACCTTGTTTAGAAGAAAACCCTCAGAGTTGTATTTAAAAACATTGTTCATATGCAGTTTTGCATTGCTTGGTTTGGTTGCTTACAGTCTCAAAGCTCGTTCCTCAACTCGTTAAAAAAAAAAAAAAAGAAAAAAAAAAAGAGCCTCAAATCTGTATTTAGCCTTTTAAAATGTTGTTGTTACGTAGTTTTGCATTGGTCGGGTTGGTGGCTTTCGATCCCGGTTATGGAATAAAGGAAAAAACAAAGAAAAGAAATTAATAATCTCGAAGTTTGTACCTCACTTCGTTTAGAGGAAAAGCCTGAATGTTGTATTTAGCCTTTTAAAACATTGTTCTTATGTAGTTTTGCATTGTTTAAAAAAGAAGCTAATACAATCTCAAAGCTTTTGCCTCACCTGGATGAGAAGAAAAGCCTCAAAGTTGTATTTTTAGCCTTCTAAAACATTGTTCTTATGTAATTTTTCATTGCTTGGGTTGGTGGCTTTGAAAAGAAAAGAAGCTATATATATTATGGTAATTGTTTTTATGTTCTTTTTTTGTAGAGTGAACTTGCTGAATGCTTAGAAAGAGATGGTTTCAAGTCTGTCCAAGAAGCCGTTGGTGCAGACTGCACATAACAGCATCGTGCAATTTCTTTGTGGGCTGAAGAAGATAAATACATTCATTCAAAAGGTTTCGACAATGGACTTTTGGTTTTCTTTGCCCATTTTTCAGAATTTTATACAAACTCCACTTCGTAGGCTGATTTCCCTTCAAGCTTTCTCAGTTATTATCATTATTATTATTATTATTATTATTACGAGAGGTTGGCTATCAACCTGTTCTTGAGCTTAGAACAACATCTATATCAATGACTAATAGTTGTGGCTGTAAATTTTAACAACTTTGCGAATAAGACTTTTGAACAGGGTGCAGGGATTCAAATTTTCGGTCTCTGCAGATGATTAATATCTTGTCCAATTGAATTATACTTGCTTTCCAATTACATTTTTTAGCCGCATGTTCGTGTTAGGCCCTTGTTAAGATCCGTCTTTTGATATTATTCAGCTGTAACAGCCAAAGCTCACTGTTAGCAGGTATTGTCCTTTGTAAACTTTCCCTTTCGAGCTTTCTTTTAAGGTTTTTAAAATGCGTTTGCTAAGAAGAGTTTCCACACTTACAAAGGGTGTTTCGTTTTTCTTCCCAACTGATGTGGGATTTCACAATCCACTCCCTTTAGGGCCAGCGTCTTCACTGGCACACCACTCGGTGTCTAACTTTGGTACCATTTGTGACTCAAGTCTACCACTAACAGATATTGTCTTCATTGACATTCCATTTCGGGCTTTCTCTCAAAGTTTTTAAAATATGTCTGTCAAGGAGAGGTTTCCACACCCTTATAAGGGTGTGTTTCGTTCTCCTCCCCAACCAATATGAGATCTCACAATCCACCTTTTTTAGGGTTTAGCATCCTCGTTAACACTCGTTCTTCTCTTCAATCGATGTGGGATTTAACATCGGCTGTGTTCTTTACCTGAGGCATGTAGATCTTCAAGTTATTAGGTCTTGTTCATGCTGCTGTTTTCAAGTTTATGGGATTTCTACAGCTTTTATGACTATAGTCATGGAGCGGCAGAAATTATTCTGTCTTTGGTTAGAACACTAAGATTTTTTCGTTGAAGATGAATTTTGAATAAATTATTCCGCCGTTTTTCTTAGATCTTTCTTAAGAAACAAAGCAACATAAAGTTGAATCTAGTACATTAGTTCATATTTTGAATGGCTTAACAATTGTGTTGTTAGGCATATTTCTGGTAGTAGCAAGCTGTCCAAATGTGTTCGTTCTCGGTGTTTTGATTGTGGTTCAATTATCATGTAACTTTTGGAAATTCAATCTGACGATAGCTATTGATGTTTTTTTCTTCTTCAATATGGATTGAACATGGCTAGTTTGTGATGTCGTGAATTTTTAAAATGGATGATAAAGGCAAAAATCTCAACCAAGTACTTATCTCGGTATAGTGTTGATCTATAACAAGAATTACGATAGAGAACATTTTCTAACAAAACTCAAAATTGTCGATGGACAATTGAATAAATTAGATAACCATTATCCATTTCTGTTTTAAAAAATATAAAAACTTGTAGGAATATAATATTAATTAGTTAATTTATAAAACTACGAATATTTTACTAAAGTAATTTTTTTTATTACATTTTAATGTATAATGCTTCTCATAGAAAATGCAAAAATTTAAATCTTCATTTCTACCTTTTACTTGAAATAATATATCGACAATATCTTCATGAAAATCAGGTTATGCCACTCACAATTTAAAGACAATGGTATCTTCACTATTTTAAAGATACAATTTAATACAAATACAAATTTTCACCTCGAACCGAGTTGGTTAATCGGTGCTTAGAAAAACTACCTTAGATGCTTCACGAGACACGGGGGCGATGTAACCGTGCCCAAAAAAAAAAAAAAAAATATATACATATATATATAAACAGAATTGCAGCTGGTGCATCTCAAAGAGCATCTGTGTCGAACCTAATTACGTTAGTGTTAGATTTCCAAAATAGTAAACAACAGTCCATATTTTTTCAACTGCCACCGGCGCTTTGACAGAGTTGCCTTTCTGGGCCCTATTCAGTTTCTTTGATTCCTCCTCTTCATAAACTCCCGTTTTTCTCCTCTTCTGCAGAGCATCTAAAATGGGCAAACACAGCGAGGAGAACGCCGCGTTGTGTCCTCTAATCGAAGCCAATAATCATGACTCCCACGGCGTCTCCACCGCCTCCTCCGTCCTCATTCTCAGCACTTTGGTTTCTGTATCTGGCTCATACGTCTTCGGCACTGCCGTAAGTGTTTTTTCAGAACTCCTCCTCAGTTTAGCTATGCCGTAGAGGCAATCTTCAATTCGTATTGCTGCCTTTTGATGTGAACTGAATAAATGGCTTATAACTAAATTGTTAGCTACTTTTGATTTGAATGTTTAGGGTAAGTTTGGGATGAGTTTTGGAAGGGGAAAACTGCTTTTCACGCATTCAAAGTGAATATACTTTTCAATTTTTTTGTGCGCTCCAAATTCACCCATAGTTCCGAGTGATTTGAAAATAATGTTTTGTGATGCTTTTTCTCAGATTGGATATTCATCACCTTCTCAGTCTGGAATCATGACCGACCTGGCTCTTACCGTAGCAGAGGTAAATGAAAATTACAGATTCTTATTGTCTTCAATGTATGATCACATGTTCTTAATTTCAGTTATGTAATTTAGTGTTTGGTTCCATAGGTACGATATTAGCCATAGATCTGAGATCCCACATTGGTTGGAAAGGAGAACGAAACATTTTTTATAAGAGTGTGGAAACCTCTCCCTAGTAGACTCGTTTTAAAACCTTGAGGGGAAGCCTAGAAGGGAAAATCCAAAAAAGACAATATTTGCTAGCAATGGGCTTGACGGTTACAAATGGTATCAGAGTCGGACATCGGGCGATGTGCCAACGAGGAGGCTGAGACCTGAAGGGGGTGGACACGAGATGGTGTGCCAACAAGGACATTGGGCACCGAAGGAAGGTGGATTGAGGGGTCCCACATCAATTGGAGAATGAAACCAGTGCCAACGAGGACGCTAGCACCAAAGAGGGGTGGATTGTGAGATCTCAAATCGGTTGGAGAGTGTTGAGATATGATTCAAAGTATTCAAAACTGAGATATTATATGATTCAAGAATATGATTCAAAGTATTCAAAACTAAGATATGATATGATTCAAATAAGCTTGGTTGAATTTATCTAGGATTTCCATAATTTACTACTTCGGGTTAGTGTATAAGCTGGGTTGGAGAGTGTTGAGATATGATTCAAAGTCGGTTGGAGAGTGCTGAGATATGATTCAAAGTATTGGAAAAAAAAGAGATATGATATGATTCAAAGTCGGTTGGAGAGTGTTGAAATATGATTCAAAGTATTAAAAGTACCAAGATTTTAGGAGGTCGTTGGTAGATTTGAATTTACCTAGTATATCCATAATTTTCTGTTAGTGTATAAGCCTATAAATATTGAAATTGTGTAACTCCTCAATCATTGAGTGAGAAACAATAATAATATAAGCCTATAAATATTGGAATTGTGTACCTCCTCACATTGAGTGAGAAACAATAATAAATCACTTCAGCTTTTATCTATTTTATCTTTTCCTATCTAATTTAATATTCCTTCCCCAATAGAGAAGAGAACGAAACATTCTCCCTAGCAAATGCGTTTTAAAATCTTAAGGACAATATCAGGAGGGAAGGCCTAAAGAGGACAATATCAGAAGGGAAAGCCTAAAGAGGACAATATAAGAACGAAAGGCCTAAAGAGGATAATATCGAAAGGGAAGGCCTATAGAGGACAATATCGGAAGGGAAGGCCTAAAGAGGACAATATCAGAAGGGACGGCCTAAAGAGGACAATATCAGAAGGGACGGCCTAAAGAGGACAATATCAGAAGGGACGGCCTAAAGAGGACAATATCAGAAGGGACGGCCTAAAGAGGACAATATCAGAAGGGACGGCCTAAAGAGGACAATATCAGAAGGGACGGCCTAAAGAGGACAATATCAGAAGGGACGGCCTAAAGAGGACAATATCAGTAGGGACGGCCGAAAGAGAACAATATCAGTAGGGACAGCCGAAAGAGGACAATATTAGTAGGGACGGCCTAAAGAGGACAATATCAGTAGGGACAGCCTAAAGAGGACAATATCAGTAGGGACGGCCTAAAGAGGACAATATCAGAAGGGACGGCCTAAAGAGGACAATATCAGAAGGGAAGGCCTAAAGAGGACAATATCGAAAGAGAAGGCCTAAAGAGAACAATATCGGAAGGGAAGGCCTAAAGAGGACAATATCAGAAGGGAAGGCCTAAAGAGGACAATATCAGAAGGGAAGGCCTAAAGATGACAATATCAGAAGGGACGGCCTAAAGAGGACAATATCAGAAGGGAAGGCCTAAAGAGGACAATATCAGAAGGGACGGCCTAAAGAGGACAATATCAGAAGGGAAGGCCTAAAGAGGACAATATCAGAAGGGAAGGCCTAAAGAGGACAATATCAGAAGGGAAGGCCTAAAGAGGACAATATCAGAAGGGAAGGCCTAAAGAGGACAATATCAGAAGGGAAGGCCTAAAGAGGACAATATCAGAAGGGAAGGCCTAAAGAGGACAATATCAGAAGGGAAGGCCTAAAGAGGACAATATCAGAAGGGAAGGCCTAAAGAGGACAATATCAGAAGGGAAGGCCTAAAGAGGACAATATCAGAAGGGAAGGCCTAAAGATGACAATATCAGAAGGGACGGCCTAAAGAGGACAACATCAGTAGGGACGGCCGAAAGAGGACAACATCAGTAGGGACGGCCGAAAGAGGACAACATCAGTAGGGACGGCCGAAAGAGGGCAATATCAGTAGGGACGGCCTAAAGAGGACAATATCAGAAGGGAAAGCCTAAAGAGGACAATATCAGAAGGGGAAGACCTAAAGAGGACAATATTAGAAGGGAAGGCCTAAAGAGGACAATATCAAAAGGGGAAGGCCTAAAGAGGACAATATCAGTAGGGACGGCCGAAAGAGGAAAATATTGCCTAAAGAGGACAATATCAGAACGGAAGGCCTAAAGAGGACAATATCAAAAGGGGAAGGCCTAAAGAGAACAATATCAGAATGGGAAAGCCTTCCCAGTAGGAAAGGCCTAAAGAGGACAATATCATTTGGGAAGGCCTAAAGAGGACAATATCAGAAGGGAAGGCATAAAAAGGACAATATTAGTAGGGCAGGCCTAAAGAAGACAATATCAGAAGGGGAAAGCCTATGGAAGACCTAAAGAGGACAATATCAGTAGGGAAGGCCTAAAGAGGACAATATCAGAAGGGAAGGCCTAAAGAGGACAATATCAGAAGGGAAGGCCTAAAGAGGACAATATCAGTAGGGAAGGCCTAAAGAGGACAATATCAGAAGGGAAGGCCTAAAGATGACAATATTAGAAGGGAAGGCTTAAAGAGGACAATATAAGAAGGGGAAAGCGTAGGAAAGGCCTAAAGAGGACAATATCAGAAGGGAAGGCCTAAAGAGCACAATATCAGAAGGGAAGGCCTAAAGAGGACAATATCAGAAGGGAAGGCCTAAAGAGGACAATATCAGTAGGGAAGACCTAAAGAGGACAATATCAAAAGGGGAAGGCCTAAAGAGGACAATATCAAAAGGGGAAAGCCTTCCCAGTAGGGAAGGCCTAAGGAGGACCATATCAGAAGGGAAGGCCTAAAGAGGACAATATCAGAAGGGAAGGCCTAAAGAGGACAATATCAGTAGGAATGGTCTAAAGAGGACAATATCAGAAGGGAAGACATAAAGAGGACAATATTAGTAGGGAAGGCCTAAAGAGGACAATATCAGAAGGGGAAAGCCTAGGGAAGATCTAAAGAGGACAATATCAGTAGGGAAGGCCTAAAGAGGACAATATCAGAAGGGAAGGCTTAAAGAGGACAATATAAGAAGGGGAAAGCCTAGGGAAGGCCTAAAGAGGACAATATCAGAAGGGAAGGCCTAAAGAGGACAATATCAGTAGGGAAGGCCGAAAGAGGACAATATCAGTAGGGAAGGCCGAAAGAGGACAATATCAGTAGGGAAGGCCGAAAGAGGACAATATCAGTAGGGAAGGCCGAAAGAGGACAATATCAGTAGGGAAGGCCTAAAGAGGACAATATCAGAAGGGAAGGTCTAAAGAGGACAATATCAGAACGGAAGGCCTAAAGATGACAATATCAGTAGGGAAGGCCTAAAGAGGACAATATCAAAAGGGGAAGGCCTAAAGAGGACAATATCAAAAGGGTGGGAAGGCCTAAGGAGGACCATATCAGAAGGGAAGGCCTAAAGAGGACAATATCAGTAGGGAAGGCCGAAAGAGGACAATATCAGTAGGGAAGGCCGAAAGAGGACAATATCAGAAGGGACGGCCTAAAGAGGACAATATCAGGAGGGAAGGCCTAAAGAGGACAATATTCGAAGGGGAAAGCCTAGGGAAGGCCTAAAGAGGACAATATCAGTAGGGAAGGCCTAATGAGGACAATATCAGAAGGGAAGGCCTAAAGAGGACAATATCAGAAGGGAAGGCCTAAAGATGACAATATCAGTAGGGAAGGCCTAAAGAGGACAATATCAAAAGGGGAAGGCCTAAAGAGGACAATATCAAAAGGGTGGGAAGGCCTAAGGAGGACCATATCAGAAGGGAAGGCCTAAAGAGGACAATATCAGTAGGAGTGGCCTAAAGAGGACAATATCAGAAGAGAAGACATAAAGAGGACAATATTAGTAGGGAAGGCCTAAAGAGGACAATATCCGAAGGGGAAAGCCTAGGGAAGGCCTAAAGAGGACAATATCAGTAGGGAAGGCCTAATGAGGACAATATCAGAAGGGAAGGCCTAAAGAGGACAATATCAAAAGGGAAGGCCTAAAGAGGACAATATCAGAAGGGAAGGCCTAAAGAGGACAATATCAGAAGGGAAGGCCTAAAGAGGACAATATCAGAAGGGAAGGCTTAAAGAGGACAATATAAGAAGGGGAAAGCCTAGGGAAGGCCTAAAGAGGACAATATCAGAAGGTAAGGCCTAAAGAGGACAATATCAGTAGGGAAGGCCGAAAGAGGACAATATCAGTAGGGAAGGCCGAAAGAGGACAATATCAGTAGGGAAGGCCGAAAGAGGACAATATCAGTAGGGAAGGCCTAAAGAGGACAATATCAGAAGGGAAGGCCTAAAGAGGACAATATCAGAAGGGAAGGCCTAAAGATGACAATATCAGTAGGGAAGGCCTAAAGAGGACAATATCAAAAGGGGAAGGCCTAAAGAGGACAATATCAAAAGGGTGGGAAGGCCTAAGGAGGACCATATCAGAAGGGAAGGCCTAAAGAGGACAATATCAGTAGGAGTGGCCTAAAGAGGACAATATCAGAAGGGAAGACATAAAGAGGACAATATTAGTAGGGAAGGCCTAAAGAGGACAATATCCGAAGGGGAAAGCCTAGGGAAGGCCTAAAGAGGACAATATCAGTAGGGAAGGCCTAATGAGGACAATATCAGAAGGGAAGGCCTAAAGAGGACAATATCAAAAGGGAAGGCCTAAAGAGGACAATATCATAAGGGAAGGCTTAAAGAGGACAATATAAGAAGGGGAAAGCCTAGGGAAGGCCTAAAGAGGACAATATCAGAAGGTAAGGCCTAAAGAGGACAATATCAGTAGGGAAGGCCGAAAGAGGACAATATCAGTAGGGAAGGCCGAAAGAGGACAATATCAGTAGGGAAGGCCCAGAAGAGTAAAAGAGTGAAAGAAGAAGAATACAATTTACCTCAATAAATAAGGGAAGGTCATATCGGTTCCGGGGAAGGTTCAGTCGCTTCTCTTTCTTTTCTTCCTGCCTGCCAGTTCCTTTAGAATTAAAAGAGGACAATATCAGAAGGGAAGGCCTAAAGAGGACAATATCAGAAGGGAAGGCCTAAAGAGGACAATATCAGTAGGGAAGGCCGAAAGAGGACAATATCAGTAGGGAAGGCCGAAAGAGGACAATATCAGTAGGGAAGGCCCAGAAGAGTAAAAGAGTGAAAGAAGAAGAATACAATTTACCTCAATAAATAAGGGAAGGTCATATCGGTTCCGGGGAAGGTTCAGTCGCTTCTCTTTCTTTTCTTCCTGCCTGCCAGTTCCTTTAGAATTAAAAGAGGACAATATCAGAAGGGAAGGCCTAAAGAGGACAATATCAGTAGGGAAGGCCTAAAGAGGACAATATCAGAAGGGAAGGCCTAAAGAGGACAATATCAAAAGGGAAGGCCTAAAGAGGACAATATCAGAAGGGAATGCTTAAAGAGGACAATATTAGTAGGGAAGGCCTAAAGAGGACAATATCAGTAGGGAAAGCCTAAAGAGGACAATATCAGAAGGGAAGACCTAAAGTGGATAATATCAGAAGGGAAGGCCTAAAGAGGATAATATCAGAAGGGAATGCTTTAAGTGGACAATATCAGTAGGGAAGGCCTAAAGAGGACAATATCAGTAGGAAGGCTTAAAGAGGACAATATCAGAAGGGAAGACCTAAAGAGGACAATATCAGAAGGGTAGGCCTAAAGAGGACAATATCGGAAGGGAAGACCTAAAGTGGACAATATCAGAAGGGAAGGCCTAAAGAGGACAATATTAGAAGAGAAGGCCTAAAGAGGACAATATTAGAAGGGAAATCCTAAAGAGGACAATATTAGAAGGAAAAGCCTAAAGAGGACAATATCTGCTAGCGGTGGACTTGAGTTGTTACAATAGAGTAAATCCAAGGTTAAAGAGATTCAATTACATGTTCATTTTATGAATTTTGAGAATTGTGTAATAGGTCCAAAACTTTAAGAAGTGTCTAATAGATCGTAAAGTTTACTTGTTCATTCTCTAACAAAGTTCTCAAATTGTTATTTGATGATTGTTCAGTATTCATTCTTTGGTTCAATATTGACAATTGGAGCAATAGTTGGTGCTGTTGTGAGTGGAAAACTGGCAGATTATATTGGTAGAAGGGGTGTAAGTTTATTCGTTCCTTTTTTTTCCCCCCTTAAAATCATTTTTGGCAATTTCGAGCTTTCAATAAACTTCTTTGATCTTTTTCCCTTGTTTTTTGAGCAGACAATGGGCTTTGCAGAAATCTTTTGCCTATTGGGGTGGCTTCTTATAGCATTCTCTAAGGTCAGTTTGATTCTTTTATCATATGATTGAGATAGTTAAAGTACCTATAAGTCTGTCAAAATCAACCAAACAAAAAGTGATTCTTTGTAACGGTTCAAACTCACTGCTAACAAATATTGTCCGCTTTGGCCCAATATGTATCGTTGTCAGCCTGACACGTTTTAAAGGGAAAGTCCAAAGAAGAAAATATCTACAAAGGGTGGATTGTGAGATCCACATTGGTTGGAGAGGGGAACAAAGCATTCCTTATAAGGGTGTGGAAGCCTCTTCCTAACAGACACGTTTTAAAACCGTGAGGCTGACGACAATATGTAACGGGTTAAAACGGATAATATCTGCTAGCGGTGAGTAGTAGACTTGGGCTGTTACAAGAATCACTTTTTGTTTGGAGACTTATAAAGACTTTAAAGTCTAGTTCAAGAGTATGATTGAGAGTGTTTTTGAAATGGTTAAAATTATGTGAATTATTTTGTAGACACTTTTTCCATATTGTTGTTAAATTGAACGAAAGAACCTCACTTGACTTGTTCAATTGGTGCTGACTACTGGTAGACTGCTTGGTGGTTGGATTTAGGACGAATGCTAGTAGGATTCGGAATGGGAGTTATCTCTTACGTGGTATATGTTGCAACAATTCCAACTCTATCATTTACAATATCTCAAATGTTGACATATATAAAGAAAAGCTTATGTATGACCTGATCCAACAGGTTCCTATCTTTATAGCAGAGATAACACCCAAAGAACTTCGAGGAGCATTTACAACAGTTCATCAGGTATGTTGGAATTTTTGCAAGTTTTTTTAAATTAATTTTTGTATGGACAGCCATTTTGTAACGGTCCAAGCTCATCACTAGCAGATGTCCTGTTTGAGTTTTCCCTTTTAGGCTTTCCATCAAGATTTTTAAAATGCCTCTACTAGGGAGAGGTTTTCACACCCTTGTAAGAAATGTTTCGTTCCCCCCTCCCACAATGTGGGATCTCACAATCGACCCCCCTTGGGCCGTTCCCCCCTCCAACCAATGTGGGATCTCACATTCCACTCTCCTTGGGGGCCAGCGTCCTCGCTACCATACCGCCTGGTCACTGGCTCTGATTCCATTTGTAACAGCTCACACCCTCCGTTAGTAGATATTGTTCTCTTTGAACTTTCTCTTTCAGGCTTCCTCTCAAGGTTTTTAAAACGCGTCTACTAGGAAGAGCTTTCCACACCCTTAAAAAGAATGTTTCGTTCCTCCTTCAACCAACGTGAGATCTCACACATTTAGTGAGAAATAATTTATGTAGCAAAATCTAGTTGGTCTGAAGTTTTGCATTCAGGTTACAAAATTTCCAACTCTCACTTCAATTTTTACAAAAAATAAAAAAAACAATCAAACAAATAGAAAAATGTCAACAACATTCTCAATATCCATAATATCTTACAATGTTGATTGTACAGTTGATGATATGCTTTGGTGTTTCACTGACATGGCTGATTGGAGTTTTTGTGAACTGGAGGACTCTTGCTCTAGTTGGTAGCGTTTCTGTTTGCATGATTTTGAAACTTAAAACGAAGATGGTATAAGGGAAGGTGCTTTCTCATTATTTTGATTGTGCTGCAGGAGCGATTCCATGTCTAATACAACTCGTAGGACTTCCTTTCACTCCAGAGTCTCCGAGATGGCTTGTATGTGACACTGTCAACTATTTTATCAGCAATCTTTTAAACAAATCTAATCAAGAAAGTATTGTTTGTAGGCAAAGAACGACCAAGGGTTAGCTTGCGAAGCGGCTCTCCAACGGCTAAGGGGGCAGAGTAAAGATATTTCTGCGGAATTGTTCGAAATTCAAGTATATTTTTTATTATCCTTTTTAATTCTAGTTTTTTTTTTTATTTTTCTTTCTTTTTATTAAACAATGGCTTCCTATGTGTTTGTTTCCTAACCTTGAAGGAATACACAGAATTGCTTAAACAGTTCCGTGAACCAAGTGTTCTTGATTTATTCCGAAGGCAATATGCACGTTCCCTCATTGTGAGCTTTCAAGTTTGAGCTTAATCATGAAGTTTTTAATAGAACGTAATTCTTTGTCCTTTGTCTTTATGGTGACTTTAACCCATTTGTGCCAGGCAGGAGTTGGCCTTATGGCACTGCAACAATTTGGAGGGGTTAATGGCATTGGATTCTACGTAAAATCTTTATTCACTTTGGCTGGTATGCAAAAACCCACATTTGCGTGTAATGTTATTTCTGTTGGGATATGGAGCCTGATGCCTATTTATAATAAAAAGCTGGTAGATATTTATATAATAGGTGGTTATATCTGTTAAAGCTATATATATATACTAAATTGAAACCATATATATACCCACCCCTTAGCCAGTGGTTTGAGGATGTACTTTCTCAGTTCTCTATATTCTCTCTCTACATATCTGAAGTCATCAATATAAAACCTTTAACTAATATTCTTCCTTGCATTTTCTCTCTCCTGATCTTTATGTTTTATCCGGATAAGTGTGTGAGTTGTTTTGTTCTCTCTCCTATTCTTTGTGTTTTCTCTCTCCTGGTTTTTGTATTTCATCTGGATTGAGTGTGTGGGTTGTTGTGTGATCATAACACCTTTAATAAATAAAGATGGGGTGAGCTGAAACAAGTAAAATCCTCTGGATTCTGACAGGGTTTTCGGGAAATATTGGGAGTATAGCATTGGCTGCTGTTCAGGTTTTTCTTTCGCATTATACACATTCCCGAAACGTAATTGCAAGAACCCTCTTTTTATATCATTATCCGCTATGATTTTACAGATACCAATGACTGCTCTTGGTGTAGTTTTGATGGATGTATCAGGGCGACGACCACTTTTGATGGTATGAAATGCTATGCAAGTTTGAATGGTATGAAGTCGCTAGCAAGCTAATGAAACTTTGAATTCAATCAGATTTCTGCGGCAGGAACTTGCTTGGGGTGTTTATGTGTCGCATTATCGTTCCTCTTTAAGGTTTACTTCTAGCTTCTATCTGAAATTGAATTCAGCTGGTGTTGAGAATTGTTGGGAGGGAGTCCCACGTTGGCTAATTTAGGGAATGATCATGGGTTTATAAGTAAGGAATACATCTGCATTGGTACGAGGCCTTTTGGGGAAGCCCAAAGCAAAGTCATGAGAGTTTATACTTAAAGTGGACAATATCATACCATTGTAGAGAGTCGTTATTCTTTATATAGTATCAGAGTCATGCTCTTAACTTAGTCAGGTCAATAGAATCCTCAAATGTCGAATAAAGAAGTTGAGCCTCGAAAGTGTAGTCACAAGTGACTCAAGTGTTGTACAAAAGGTGTACTTTGTTCGAGGAATCCAAAGGAGTTGAGCCTCAATTAAGGGGAGGCTGTTCGGGCTCCATAGGTCTCAGGAGAGGCTCTATAGTGTACTTTGTTCGAAGGGAGGATTATTGAGGATTGTTGAGGATTGCTGGGAGGGAGTCCCACGTCGGCTAATTTAGGGAATGATCATGAGTTTCCAAGTAAGGAATACATGTTCATGTTGAACACAACTCTCTGTGGTAAACACTCGCACTCTTTATTAAAACCGATGGAGAAGAGAATACAAGCAATGTGTAGAATACTTTTTGGATTTCTTGGATGAATAACCTAGGTAGGGTGGAGGTGTATTTATACTATAGCCTACGCAATCTAGACCTAACCAATCTAAATCTAAATCTAACAAATCTGAATCTTTTTCCTAAAATATCTAGATCTCTTCTCCTAAAATCAGATATCTTTCCTAAAATTTCTACTAAAATAAATATACAATGGGCTCGTACAATTATTGGGCTTGACTCTATTGGGCTAGTGATGATATTTCAACCATCCATTGGTACGAGGCTTTTTGGAGAAGCCCAAAACAAAGCCATGAGAGCTTATGCTCAAAGTGAACAATATCATACCATTGTGGAGAGTCGTTATTCCTAACGGTTGGGATGGGAGTTTTCTGATTCATTGATCCTTGATTTTGAATGTGCAGGATCTCCAACTATGGCAATCTGGCTCTCCCATGTTGGCACTTTTCGGTGTACTGGTAAAAAACATTAAATAATGAATTGACCATGGAAAAACACCATATTTGTTTACAATCTTGCAGTAGATTTGTTGTCTGGCTGATTGGTCACTGAATCTGGTTAACTTTCCTTTGCCTCTTCTACTTAAAAAATTGAGTCATTTCGGTAATGTTGCTACAAACAGGCGTTCTCGGGATCTTTCTCGTTGGGCATGGGAGCAATTCCTTGGGTCATAATGTCAGAGGTATGAGTTTAGAAACTTTATTAGGGATAGCCCTTTTTACATCATTACATATGGAGTTAAAAGCATGAAGTTGCAAAACTCTTTTCTTTGCCTAGCTTCAAAAAATGTTTTTAGTTTCGTCCTGGAATCTAACTACTCACGTGAGATCTCAAATCGGTTGGGGAGGAGAACAAAACATTCTTTATAAAGGTGTGTAAATCTCTCTAGCAAACGCGTTTTAAAATCTTGAGGGAAATTCCGAAAAGGAAAGCTCAAAGAAAACAATATCTATTAGCGGTGTGCATGGGCTTTTACTAATGTTACAAATAGTATCAGAGCCAGACACCGGACAATGTGCCAACGAAGAGGCTAAGCTTCGAAGGGGGTGGAACGAGGCGGTGTGCCAGCAAGGACGCTGAGCCCTGGGGGGTGGATTGTGAGATCCCACATCAGTTGGGGAGGAGAACGAAACATTCTTTATAAGGGTGTGGAAACCACTCCTTAGCAAACGCGTTTTGAAACCTTGAGGGGAATTCCGAAAATGAAAGCCCAAAGAAAACAATATCTGTTAGCAGTGGGCTTGAGTAGTTACTAATGTTACAAATGGTATCAGAGTCGGACATCGAGCAATGTGTCAACGAGGAGGTTGAGCCCTGAAGGAGGGTGAAAATGAGGCGGTGTGCCAGTAAGGACGCTGGGCTCCAAATGGGGGTGGATTGTGAGATCCCATAATCAGTTGGGGAGGAAAACAAAACATTCTTTATAAGAGTGTGGAAACCTCTCCCTAGCATATGCATTTTAAAACTTTGGGGGGATTCAACCACGGAAAAGTTTAGAGTGAGAAACTGTTAATGATTTATGTCAACTTTTAAAGTGAACTAACATAAGGTTTCATCTACTTCAGATATTTCCTATAAACATGAAGGGCTTGGCAGGGAGCTTAGTTAGTTTAGTGAGTTGGGTAGGTTCTTGGATTGTCTCCTACAGTTTCAACTTTCTTTTGAATTGGAGCTCTACAGGTAAAAAGAACTCATCTCTTGAACATGTTGTATTGATTGTGAATGGAGGAGTAATTTGATGTTTGTGTTAACTTTGGAAGGTATCTTTTTCATATTCTCAACCGTATGTGGCTTCACTGTTTTGTTTGTTGCCAAGTTTGTACCTGAAACAAAGGGTAGAACTTTGGAAGAAATTCAAGCTGCAATGAACCCTTTATCCACCAAAAATTGAACCTTTGTTGGTTCACTCAAGTAATTCAAATAACCCTCATTGTATTTCTTAGGGAATGTTCCTTTCCAATAATAACCCGTGCTGTAATGATGTGTAATTGTTATAGGATTCATTGTCTTGTCAAATGCTTTATGAATGTTGTGCTTTATTTGTAACGCTCTTAATTTTCTTGCTTTGAAGTAGTGACGTCACTACATGCATGCCTTAAATACACATGCGGAATTTCAAATTAAACACATGAAAAAGGAAATAAACTACCTATCAACTACTAAATGAAATTTAATGCATACTACTTGCCCTATCTTGACTTCCATGACCATTCCAGCATTTGTATCATCTGTGTAGAGGTGTTTTACCTTTACTTGAAAAATATAAAAATATAAGGATAGCATGTGTGAAATAAAAAAAAGAAGCTAAAATCAACCGAGGGGTAAATGAGTCATTTTGCCCCTCCATCTATTATAGGGATCAAAGTGGAACCATAACAGTAGACTCATTTACCCCTCCATCTATTATAGGGATCAAAGTGGAACCATAATAGTGGACTCATTTACCCCTCCATCTATTATAGAGATCAAAGTGGAACCATAATAGTGGCTAGCAAAAGAAAAGGAAAGTGAGAAGGAAGGGTTGGGAGAATCAAGGAGTCGTGGCTAACCTTTATTTTTCGATTTGAGACTAACCTTTAGGAATCAAACCCTAATTCTTGGATATGTTCATCTAAGAAAGGTCTTCCATTGACTCCATGAAGAAACTTAGCTGAAAATGCGAAGGTCTGAGAGCTCTCTCAAGAACGGTAAGGATGTAATGGACCTCCTTCTAATGTTCGTAACTCGTTTTGTAATGAAGAAAAAAAAAATACTAGAGCTTAGATGGTAATACGATCTACAACTTTGCAAAAGGGATTGTGTTCAATTAGTGCAACGATTGAAAAAAAAAAAATAGAAAAATAATAATAACAACTCATCTCATCATTAAAATTGACTAGAATACTTTAACCAAAACAAAATCAAAAGAAAAAAAAAATAGATAGATAAGAAAAGGAAGAAGATTTGGAAAACCCATCAAACAAAAAAAATACCAAGAAGAGAAATAAAAAGAGCACAAACAAGGAAAGAATTTAGAATAAACATGAGAAGACGGAGTAGTCACTTAAAATAACTCCATCAAATATCATAAAACCGGAAGAATAGAAAATGAAATATTATAACATTTTAAGTTTCTCCTGCGGAATTCGACCTTTTATCAACATGTTGGGTAGCGTAGTCAGGTTAGAGGCGCAATTCAATTCTCGGAGTTGGCCCTATATTTATTTCTTTCTTTTTTTTGCGAAATTCGATTGTTGTCTCCGAAGTCCTTCCCATGGAAATTTTGTAATGCTCACATGAAGTCTAGCACATGAACCATTAGAAGAGTTAGAGAATTGAACGTGAAATTGATGTTATAGATTCATATAGGTTGACTTGGATATAAAGGATAAAATCGAACTTTTATTAAGGATAAATTTGTAACGACAAAAAAATTTCTACTTAATTTAAGGTCTCTACTGTATACGTATACGTACCATAAACATTGAATGCGGAAGACTTCATTTAAATTCCATAAAACATAATTTTTATCTTAAAACACAGCCATGAACTTACGTATTTCGAAAATATCTTTAAAACGATACATCAAAAGACTAAATAAAAAAAAATAAGAGTTTAAGTTAAAAACATTCTATTCTAGCCTAAGTCTAAGAAAATAAATACCACTATCCTATGCATGTGTCATGGTCTCGAGTTGCGATGACGTCGTCAGCCGTACAAGAATGTCTTGCCTTAACCTGAAAAATGTAGTAGCATATGGCTTGAGTATTTAAAGAAATACTCATTGGGGTTAAATGCAACAATCACATGCAATGAGATGATGGACCTATCTTTCATTCTGTTTTCCTTACGGTGCTGTTCTAACGGGTAATTTTAGACGTGTACCATATACTCTACACACAGCCCATACATGCGAGTATGGGCTCACCAGCTAGTTCGCACACCGCTGGGCCATCTTCCTTATCCGGTGGGCATACTCTGGGAGTCCCTTAGGCCGGACACCCGCTAGAACTTGTAACCGTCACGGCAGCGCTATGCAAAACATAACGATCATTGTCCTGCCATTGGATGTACGAGTCCATACCCTCGTGATGGGATAGGGGTATCCCCCAAATGCATGAGCACACATAATGCATGAGGTTCCAAAACTTTTCCATTTTCATTATCCTTTAATACAACCCTGCTAGCATTATGTACATATCATTTCATTTTTCATATTGTTTCAGATATCATTCATCATTCATGTCATATTGTTTCTCATTCTTCAGTTGTCAAATAATACATAATTCTATCAGGGTTATACTTCCTGTCATTTATCGTAATTTCATGTCATTCATATCATGCTGTATACACACAATTTAAGAGACCTAACATAATGTTCTATGCTTTTAACATAACATTTCATCATATACACATCATACCATGATATATTGTATCACAATGTATCATATCATAAACGAGTCATAATGTAAACACTTCATAGTCATATCGTTCTCTAACTTATCATAGCCTTAACGTTCTTATACCTATCACAGACATATCATTACGTGAACGTACCTTAGTCATCTCATCACAAGAACTTAACCTAACGCTATCGTTCTATCAATCTATCACAAACTTATCTCTTTCTACTCTTAACCTAACCGTATTCTTCTATCAATCTCTCTTATCCATATCACTTAGTTATGTAACCTAACCTTAACGTTTCATGAACGTATTTTACTTCTATCGTTACACTTCGTTTTGTGCATCCTTCTTGTATCCTATCTCAAACATATCCTTGAACACATCGTACCGTAATTATTATCATACAATTCACATATTATAACATATACATAACATATAGGAAGCATATCGATCCACAGACAATTCACACATTATCAATATATATGACATTGCAGCACCACAAGGCACGTGTCAACATCAAATATAATCATACTGATAGTAAGGTCACTTACTTGGTTAGCTTAGACTGATATTCCGTCGTTATCCTTAATGAAAGTCCATTGAAATCCAAATCAACTCATGTGAGCCCATGACATTAAAATTATTTCTCTAATTTAGATCGGTCATTCTAAATTAATAGAGTTCTTTGCCCTCTCATATTTTCTGTTTTATTTTTTAAATTCTATTCAACATCTTTCCTCAATCTTCCCTCTTTCTCGATAATTATTTTCTAAGGAGCAATCTTCCCTCTTCCTCTGTAATTATTTTCTAAGGAGATGATTTCCTATTATACGAAATTTAATGGAGTTCATTGCCCACTCATATTTTCTGTTGATTTCAATTTAATGGAGTTCATGGAGTTCCTTGTCCACTCATATTTTCTGTTGATTTACGGTTAGACTAAATTTAATGGAGTTATTTGCCCTTTCATATTTTCCATTTTATTT
Source organism: Cucurbita maxima (assembly GCF_002738345.1). Lineage (NCBI taxonomy): Eukaryota > Viridiplantae > Streptophyta > Magnoliopsida > Cucurbitales > Cucurbitaceae > Cucurbita > Cucurbita maxima. The sequence continues at coordinate 60,446 of NW_019272120.1, read as the reverse complement.
AGTAGAGATATTATTGGCCAATTTTGTTAATCTATTCTTATTTCCATATATTCCCTCCTTTATTTTCTGCTTCTTTCTTTCTCCTCCATCTCTATTTAGTTTTTTTTTTCTTATTTCCTTTTCTTACTTTTGATTTAGTTCACAACTATATTCTTAGATTATTAGCTTATGGCAATTTTTAGTTTTTTTTTTCTTATTTCTTTTTCTTACTTCATTTAGGACAACAATTCAGTAGGTTTAAAATATAATCGGTAATGACCCACCTAGCAGATATTGTCCTCGATTTAAGATAAGAATTCAGTAGATTTAAAATATAATTTGTAACGACCCAGCTGGCAGATATTGTCCTCTTTTTGGGCTTTACCTTTCGGGGAAACTTACTTTTGATTTAGTTAACAATCCAGCTAGCGACTTTCCCTTTCAGGGAAGCTTAATTCTGATTTCCTTTTCTTACTTCTGATTTAGAAGCTTACTTTTGATTTAATTAACGACACAGCTAGCATATATTGTTCTCTTTGGGCTTTCCCTTTCCGGTAAGCTTACTTCTGATTTAGTTAACAATTATATTCTTAGCTTATTGAAAACTTTCATTTTTTTTTCTTATTTTCTTTTCTTACTTCTGATTCAGGGCAACAATTCAGTAGATTTAAAATATAATTTGTAACGACCCAGCTAGCAGATATTGTCTTCTTTGTGGTCTCCCTTTTCGGAAGCTTACTCCTAATTTAGTTAACAATTATATTATTAGCTTATTGACAATATCTAAAATATAATTTGTAACGACCCAGATCCATCCCTAGTAGATATTGTCCTTTCAGTTTATTTGCTTATTTCCTTTTCTTATTTCTTATTTAGGGCAACAATTCAGTAGATTTAAAATATAATTTGTAACGACCGAGCTAGAAGATATTGTCCTCTTTGGGCTTTCCCTTCCGCGAAAACTTAATTCTGATTTAGTTAACAATTATATTCTTAGTTTATTGACAATATCTAAAATATAATTTGTAACAAACCAGATCCACCTCTAGCAGATATTGTTCTCTTTGGGCTTCACCACGAGCAGACTGTTCTCTTTGGGCTTTCCCTTTGACAATATCTAAAATATAATTTGTAACAACCCAGCCAATATGGAACATCACATAATTTATTGGGAAGGATTTAGAATTCTTTCCAAAAGAAAAATGTGGATAAGTGCAAAAACATATTTGAATCCTTTCGAAGGCAATGGTTAGCTTGTTGTGCAACTTTGCAACTTTGTTATTGAAAAATTGGGCACATTTTTTCAATCTCAGCCTAAAGAAGACATTCTCACACTAGAATCAAATTCAAGAGTGGTGCATCAAAATCAATAAGTCTCTGTCTATGTCTATTAACAACTACTAGTCTGCACTATATAAGTCTCAACTCTTTTTTTCTTATCTCACCATGCCTCGAACATCACAACTCTTCTTTCATTTTTTCAATCTACTTCTATATTACTAATTATCCTCTTTCAGAAGGTTAGAAAGATGAAAGGTTAGAGAGATGAAGATGGGCAGAGCAGTAGAGATTTGAAGGAAGAGGTTTTCGAGATTTCGTACCAAGAGCTTCCAAAGATTTAGGTAAGTTCAATCGAAACTGGTTGCTGTATTTTAGATTCTTGATGTTCAACTATGGATTTATAGTCACCCTCTAATACTCTTATCTATTTATGATTGTTTTGAATTTTAAAGTAGTTTTGGCAAGAGAAGATGTAGAGGTGCAGAGATACTTTGATTCTAAGTTTGATCTTAATTTGAATGATATGAATTTTGTTATTATGGTTCGAACCGACTAAAGTGAGAATTGAGAATTTCTTTCTAGTTTGGAAGAATTTTGATTTTTGAATTTGAACTTATAGAGCAGGTTTCACTATTTAATGATTTCACTTTTTTTTTTCTTTATAATCTTTTTTTGGTAGGATTCTAAGGCTAAATTGAGTTAAAATTTTCCTTTTGATTTGAGTGGTTAGAAGTAATTTCTATTTTTTTGTTCCATTATCTTATAAAATGTTGTTTTAATATGTTACCTGAAAAGTTTGTAAGAGTCTATTCCACGAGCAAAGATGATAGAAGACTTACAATGCAAAACCTTGACATGACAGCGACTCTCATTCATTGAAAAACAATGCAGACAGTGGAGAATACTTTATCTTGTATCATTTGAATAACCCTTTATTTTAGGAAATTATTGAATACATTAGTTTGTAACATAAATAGATTATAAAATTTCAATTTTGAATTGAAGTCATGACATATGTATTTCATGTGTGTTTAGTTAACGATGAGTATTTTGATTAAATTTTGTTACAATATAATTAATTCAATGATATTTAAATATTAAAACAAATTTATACGACAAAAAATAATAAATTCTATGAAAAGGTTATTAGAATAATTATAATTATAAATGATTAAATAATTTTATTATAGCATAATATTAAAGCTATAAATGTTACATTATAGCATTTTAAAAAATGCAATTATAAATTAAAGATAACATAATATTTTAGTTATATTAAACCTATAATAGCATTAATAAAAATGCGATAAAATGATTATATAATAATGTATAAAAGCTATAACTTCATACTTTATTATAGCTACAAAAAAAAAAAAAAAAAACCT
>NW_019272120.1:39646-57249 GCF_002738345.1 Cucurbita maxima | reverse complement strand
TAAAAAAAAAAAAAAAAAAACGCTATAAAATGTCCCAAACTTCTAATAACATGGGCTGTCATGACGTACCAAAAACACTATAAAAAATCTATGATAGTGTTTTTCGTAAGCTATTGTATTCATTGTTTCTTGTAGTATATACTCACACAAATATTTTTATTTTTAATGTACAAACTCAGTCTTTGCAAGGGGATATAACAAAAAGAAAACAAGCTAACCCGTTATGGGGTACTAGTAAACTAAGAGAGAAAAACGGCGCAGAGAGAAAACAAGACAGAGTGCGAGAGAATGCTATTGAAATCAAATTCCTTAGTGAGAGACTAGATGTCGAGAGAGATTTGTATTTTGGCTTGAGGGTGAGAGGAAGAGAAGAGGCTAGAATTATACTAATCTCTCTCGACAAAATCGAGAAGGATAATTATACAAGATAAAAGTTAGCAAAAATGAGTTATTAGGCTTTGACTTTGGGGCCTTGGGCTTCAATTTCTTTTTTTTTTCAATATTTTCAGGTTGGGTCGAGTTTACCCAATCATTTTCTTTTGAACCCTAAATCAGATCAGGTTAAAAAAAATGAACCCAATCCAAACTCGAAATCCAACACAACCCAACTCAACCCTTATATTTCATGTTGGGTCGTATTGAGTTCTCGGGTTTCAAGGTTGGGTGTACACCCCATTGAAAACCTTTTCTTTTTGCTTCTACTAATGAGAGAAAGAGTTCGAAACTTTTTCTTCTGTTTCTATCGATTCTATGTCTATGAAGGAGTTCGAAAACTATTTATTCAAGTCTATTTCTTGGAGTGACTTTTTGCTCACTTTTCCATTTTTCAAGGGTAAATATTTATTTTATAATCAATCACTCAAGTTTTATTGACATGTGTAGAGAAGGCTTACACAATTAGCGACAAGTAAAGGCAAGTCTATATTCGTCTACTTTGTCGTAATAAGCTCACCAATGAATATGACCCATTATAACAATCCTAATCCACAATCATACGAAATCAGCCAGCAATCATACATCGGACTTTTCCTTCGTTACTTGCTTAATTGTAATGATCTTACCCATTAAAATAGTAAATAAGAACTAGTTGATTAAAATAGTCAATAAGAACTAGTTGATGGAATGTCAATATAGAAACCTAGACCTATGTTCTTTTTAATTGCCCTACGTCAACTCTTCCTTATAGAATATATTATGTTTCAGAATTCAATTGAATACCATTCATAGCCTTCAACCAGATTTTCGTAAGAAAATAATTGTCAATTTCCATCTACTTACTGGATGTTGAAGAAACTTGAAAACTTGAGCAAGTAATGATTGATGTTATGAAATGAGCAACTTCCACCTGCATATCAAAAAATGAAAGGCTTACAAAAATGTTAACCAACAAAAATTACACTAACGAAGCACTAAGTTAAAAAGTAGACTTCTTCAAGCTTTTAAAGAACTTTAAAGGTACTTTCTAGGGATGGGAGAAGAAGTTACTTTCTCTATCTATTTTTTAAATGGGAGATGCAGTTTGAAAACCTTTTTTTCTATTTCTATCCATGGTAGAAAGAGTTTGAAAACCTTTTCTTTCTGTTTCTACCCATGGGAGAAATGTTTGAAAACCTTTTCTTTCTGTTTCTCTATCTGTGTTCTCTACTCATAAGTAACGTGATCATGTCACATGGGATGCAGGAGAATCCCGAAACCATTAGATATCAATGCGATGCAATAAAACACTTCATAATCATTCATGATACAACAAAAGAAATCAATGCGATAAAGAGCTAGAGCAGTATGCATTTCCTATCTTTCAACAAGAGAGCAAGAAGATTGAAACTAGTTACCCCTTCCGCTTTCCCTACTGAACAACGAATCTTGACTCAATGTGCTGCCATTCAGTTTCTTGTCTCTGTTTCATTGGACCCTATTGTAACTCAACAACATTATCACTGATTCGAGATTCATAATCCTTCCGTATGTGTCCTAATCTTTCTCACATATAACAGTAACAAAAATCAGGGAGCTTTTTCATATGTAGTAACAGATAATTCACTTCTCAGCCACCGTCGCTACTACTTTGATCATAACACCACGACGTAGAGGTTTTTCTACATCAACTCCAACACAAACCCGCCGACGACAGCCCCAGCATTGGCCATCCTCATTCATAACCACAGGAATACCCAAAATGAGTCACTTGCTAGAAAAACATACTACAGCTAAATCATGAGTCTCAGACTAACCTAAATTTAAACCCCGTTACGGTATAGTGTATGTAATATAAAAATGCATATGGCTCTTCATAATGCACATTTCAAATAAACAAACCATGAGCTATACTACGCTGATCGCCTTCACCGATTTACTGTGATGCACTTTTGACCCATCAGAGTCCTAACTAGAACAAACTGCTGTGCAAAACCAAGAACACTATATGCAGAGAGAACAATCAATGAATCGAATTCAAAGAATGTCAAAGTGTACTTGTCATTCCTCTGTGATCACTACCCTTGAGCAAGATTCAACTAGTTCATCTTGGTCCTGACACGGTTCATCACAGCTATCATTGTCATCCGAGTCAGCTAGGCTATCGAAGAAAGCATCAAGATACCAAGGACATCTTTCGTTCCATTGCCCTTTGTTGGCACTTGCTCTCCATTTCTGGTCAGATATCATCTCAGGAGAGAGTCCCCATTCCACCATTTCTTCCTCTGTGTGATGAATGGCTAAGCTGTATTCACCGCCTTGTCCCAACTGCATCACTCGACATTCGCAGTTGTCGGGATTGTTCAGGTACTCAAATTGCTCGACTGTCCATTTGAACCATTTTGTTAGAAAGACGCGAGACGTTAGCCCATGAGATATGATTATAAGGTTGAGATCTTGGGAAGGGCAGTGGCGGAGCCTGTTCATGTCTATGTCCCTCCATAAGGACTCAAGAAAGCCTGAAAAAACCAACATATCCCTCAAAGTAGTTATTATTCATCTCATGTGCATAGAACACTTGTTGAACCAAAACAAGTCACAAAAACAAGTGGAGGTTTGGACGTTCACGACGAACATTATTTAGTTACATGATACCATTTCAATTAGAGAGATTATCAAACATGGCAGGTAACGATTCTAAAGCATCGGTCACATTATGATGGGCCACTTTAAATAATGCTTCTCTTTCGAACAGAAAGCAACTTTCGTTTGTTTTTTGTATCTACTTTTCTAGAATAATATAAAATTAAAATGAACTTTTGATGGTCAATTTGAAAGAAAAGCTTTCAACTTAAATAGTATTGAATCCCAATACTCCAATATCGAAGAAACCTTTTACATATTATATTCTCTAAAGCCATATGAAAATGTTCTCAGCCTCCATCTTCTTGTCTCCATTCATTTCTTTATTACTGACTCTCATAATCTAAAGAGATGAATCATGTAAAATATTGCAATAGGGAAACAAAACCTATAATGCCCATTGGCTACCTTTAATCTTCTCTCTTCACTATTCATTTTCAACGATTCCAGAATCTATCTTTACTAACATAATATCAAGCCAAGTCATGAAATTATCCTTCTATTATCCTTCTATGAAGAAAAAGCTTTGGAATATTATTTTGAGCACGCTCTCTAGAAGATTTACTCGTGCTAAATTACGATCCAAAAAGAAGAAAAAAAGGGGAAAAAGGGGTGGGCCAATTCTCCCTAGCGGGGGTGGACAGTTGTCACTGTTTTTTTCCGAACAGAATTCCAGGCCAGGAAAAACAGTTCGGGACTGGGCGATTAGACAACTCCTAGTGCCATCTTCGAGTAGAGTCTATTCTTTCTTTCTTGTTCTTTGGAAAAGGCATTAACTCAATTGAAACTTATCCATTTGAAAAAAGTTCAGTTATCATACTCCTGAAACTAGAAAGTGTCATCCATATCAGCAAAATATCAGTAAAACCTAAAGAGATGATGCTCCCATATATGAGATTTTGGGAAACGTTTGGCTCACAATTTTAATAACTCTATGTTTAATTATGGTTTTTGTGATGGCTAAAGATTAGCATGTAGCATAGCCCCATTTATAAAATCCGGGGATCTGTTTACGAAGATATCAATGAACTTCTATGAAATGGTTTCACGGGATTTAGCCATACCGATTCAATCACAGCCGATACGCAATGGGTAATGGGTAATGGGATTAACAAACTGTAGTTCAAGATCAACTTCTACATAAGAATTAAACCCAAATCCTTCATAATCATGCAGAGAAAACAGAGCATCTAACTAAATGAGAATGTAAATTCAAAGAGATAATAGTAGATCATATCCTATATGACTAATTCGTGAAACCAGAGATTTCAGAGACCAAGAATCAGAGCTCAATCTTCAAGTGGCAATCCATAAGAATCAAAAGCAAAGAACAATAAAGGGAAAAAATGACAAAGAACTCACTGGAAACGCGATCGTAAACATCAGCAGCGGACTCTCCTTCAGGGAAGCGGTAGAAGAATCTGCCAAATCTTTCTCTCGTCTCCTTCACAACCTTCATCCTTTCCTCCACTTGAAAATTCCCAAAATCCTGCTCTCTAATTCTACACTCCTCTCTGACGCCAATAATCCTCTTCTTCGAAAACGCGCGGCCGATCTCGCGGAGTGTGGATCGGGCGCGGTCGTAGGGCGAAACGTAGAAGTAGACTCGCCAATGAGGGTTCGTTCCGTCATTAGACAACAATCTATGGAGCTTGATACCGGCGTTTCGAGCTTGAATCAAACCCTCTTCTGTTAATGGGACTTTGTAATCGGGGGTTGTGGTGTAGGTCGCGGAGTTGAGATTGCCCTGAGATTCACCGTGGCGGATCAAGATAATGCGCTTTGGGAGGACGGTGATTGGCTTCCGATGGCTGTGATTCCGCTCAGTTTCGATCTTCGGTCGCATCGGTTTCCAAGTTGGGATCAAATTTTTGGGTTTTTTGTTCTTCGGAAACGAATCAAATTCTCGATTTGAGAGATGGGAAATGGGAATTTGGGGATTTGAAGATTTCAGAGATCATAATATAATTTTATTAATTTATAATAATCTTCTTTCCACATTTTCATTTTTTAATATTTTAGTATCAATTAGTTTTTAATTATGTCAATTATTTTTAATTTTTCTTTCTTTCATATTTATTTTAATTGTATTAAAAGAAGTTCAATATCTCCCAAAATTTAAAATTTGAATTGGGATTAACTTCAAATAAATAAATAAATAATTTAATTCTAAATTTATTCTTAATTTTAAGATATACTTATAATATAAAAATATTTTTATTTTATTTTTATTTCATTTCATTTCATTTTTTTAGTATTATTATTCTTTATTCTTCACCAACTTTTTAAAATAAATTTTAACTTTTTTATTAAGATAATTTTTAAAAAAATATAAATTGAAATTAAGTTAAATAAATATTTTATGAATTAACCTTTTATTTTTATTAAAAAAATATTAATAAATAACTTAAATAGTCTGAAATAACTAAATCCAAAAAAATTTAAGGTATATTCTTTTTCTAAATTACTCAACAATTTTGAAGGATTTCCCTTATGGTACATTTTGAGGCATCTCAGGTCTACTGGCGTAGAGATAATTCTACCAAAATGTCATACACTTATGAAATATAAAAAAGGAACTAGACATCATGAAAGTGATAAAAAAAAAAGTACTAAAGTGATACAACGCAAGGGGTTGGGTATGCGGCCATGAAAAATATGGCTTGGACAAGCATGAAAGTGACATCTTCTCCCACTTAATTGGTTGACGTTCCCATCAACTGTCTCACCTTTTCGAACTCTTCTATCTAAAGTGCAGTCGACTTCAGTTGTCAGTGCGTTCCCAGCTGATTTCTGCCTATGAGAGTCATTTCTACCTCACTAGGAATTCTTGCACATTTTTTCTAGGGTTGCAGATTTGATGTGTTCGCTCAACCAATATCTCTTCTACTTCTTTTTTGTTTGTATCTTTCATCGCGACTGGGGATCATGTCACTTCATTACGTTGATGGTCGTCACCATCTCGATGGTATGATTTTAAGCTACTTACATGGATGACAAGGTGAATATTCATCTATGTCGGTAGTTGAAGGCGATATGAAATCTTCCCGACTTTATCGATGACTTCGATGAGCCCTTCGTACTTTCGCACCAGTCTTTGGTCCCTATTTCCATGGAATTGAAACTGTTCTAGTCTCAGCTTGATTAGAACTTGGTCATCATCTTCAAATATCAGTGGCTTGCGTCTTAGGTCTGCCCATTTCTTCATTCGTCGTGAAACTTTCTCCAGGTAGGTATGTGCTACTTCGGAGGTTTTCTTCCACTCCTTGGTGAAGTTATAAGCCTGTGGACTTTTTCTAGCATAGGGATGGTCAATGACATGGGGCATGGGTGACTATCTGTCACATACTATCTTAAAGGGGGTATTTCCTTATATGAACCAAGAGACATCAATCATACATTATGCTTCAATGAAGATGTGAAGAAAATATTGTTGAAATTATCAAAAGATATTTCAATTCATGCCACATTGAAGAAGAATGAAGTTTCATGTGATAAATTTTGGGTAGATTACAATTTAGAGTTATTGTATTTCATTAATGTATTTTAAGAGTTTTTATTTACTTTGGTTACAATTACAGGTTAATTATGGTCATTAAGTATGAATGTAACTAACTCTTAGTAGTTTCATTTTTGAGGCTATAGAAAGGCATGTATGTTGTATTTGTAAGTAGACTTGGAAAATATATAGTAAAAGAAACATTTGTGCTTTCTTTAGCCAATGGCTAAGTTTATTTGCAATTCTATGTAATTTAGATTGCATGTAGAATCATTCAAGCTCGACATGATCAATCTTGTTTGTGGAGTGATTCGAATCTCAAACAAGTGTTTGAGATATTTGGTCAACAAGAATCATTCAAGCTAGACATGATCGATCTTGCTTGTGGAGTGATTCGAATCTCAAACAATGTTCTTGCCTTGAGATATTCGATCAACAAGGTAATACGAATCTTACTCCCCTTGTAGTGGTTCCTTATCTTATCATTTCCTATTGATGAGCTTTGTTGATAATTGAAACTAAACTGGGCAACATTGAGCGTTTGAATCTAATTCTTCTGTCGTGTGTTGATAAAGTGACGTAAGAATTCTTCAAGCATGATGTTAAATTTTTTGCTTTATCCATCTGTTTGGGGTGGTAGCTTGAAGAGATGTTTAGGTTGGACCCCAATAACTTAAATAGCTTAGTCTAGAAGGTTCCCATAAATCTTCCATCACAGTCTCAGATGATACTCGTGGGAATGTTTTGGAATGCCCCCACACTTTGACAATGTTTTGGAAGGTTCCCATAAATCTGACCACTAATCTTTTCAAATGCTACCTTTCACTGAATCGAAGTGAATTTGGGTTTGTTATAAGGTGGATCGTATCAATAGTCTTATCATGAGAACACACTCAACCTTATCCATGTAGTCTACAACCTTTAAGTTATAATTTGAACATGATCCTCTCGTAGGTTAACTACATACTATTCAAGATTACATCAGTAATCTTGGATTTTTCATGTGAGGATATATGGGATGTGTGTAGAGAAATCCTACACATCCAATTTTTTCCGAATGGAAGTAAAAACCAAGACCATGTTATGATGTTTTATGAAATGATAGGTCTCAAACATCATTGCATGTGATTACATTTCTTAACCTCGGTAGTGGGGTTACTGATTATTTCATAAAATACTCAAGTCACGTGCTACTCTTATTTTTCAGGTAAAGGTAAGACATTTTTGCACTGTTGACTTGACGACTTCCTAGAGATGACCATGAGATTGTAATTAGGGGAGATACATTCATGTTATTTATAGCTATTTAGTTACATAACATTGTTTATTCTTTTCTTTTATTTATTTGAATTTTACATTATTTATTTTTCACTATATTAATTTAATGATTTTATTATAAACATTTAATTTCATTGCATCCTCTTTTAAAACTATTTTAAACGAATGTTTCCCCATGTTTAATCATGGATGTAGTGGTAACCTTGTTTTTAATAGGAAAATAGGCTCTTACATGCTAGCTTGATCATTATGCTCAGTTTAACTCCACCTATGGAGTCCCATAGCATCATAGAATTAATCATCTAATGACATCCATTAATCAAAATTTTGGGTACCAAATACTTTAAATTGACTAAAAAAAAAGAGTCACACTAACATTAAGCACTCACAAATACGTCATAGATATAACAGAAACGATTCAATATGATAAGATGGTGTCAAAAGCTCAAACTTGACGTGAATAATTCAATATGATAACATTAGCAACGTTACCTTGCACTCGTATGACAAAAGTATGAAAATTTATGTAAGAAAACCTCAATAGAGACGACATGTTCATTATTATAACTAGTTCATATCTAGGAAAATAATAGCGACAACCTAACTAAGAAATAAATCAACAGGTAACTAGGAGAAATAATTGCAATTTAACTATCATTCAAAAGAGTCCAAACAAGATGCCTACGACACTACAAGCCCTCCCTAAGACTTCCATGGCCTTTGCAGCGTTCACCGTCAGCCGTACATGGGGGCCTTGCCCTTACCTGAAAATATGGGTAGCACGTGGCTTGGGTATTATATAAAATAATCAGTAAGTTGTCCCACTGTTGGGGTTAAGCATACAACATACATTCAGAACACATGTCGGTCGCGTACAACACACAAACATAAGCACAAGTACCAAAAGAAAGAAAACGTGAGAGGGACCTGTCTTCCATTCCTTTCCATGGCCTTAGGCCCTTGCTTTGTCCAGGCAGGGTGGATGCATGGTAGCTCCCCATGCATGGCCCACATATGTAACCGTGGGCCCACCAAACGAGTTCGCATGCGAACTCCCTAGGCCTGGCTTGGTCGGGTATGTATGACATACAATACCGAACGTCATGGGAAAGGAGGGCCTACATGATATCATAGCGAGCATAATATCGAATGTACGCGTCCGTACCGTCATTAATATAACAGAGAAGTAACCCCGTGTACATAACACATAGCGTGCATGAGGTCCCTAAGGTTTACCTCCATGACATTATACATACAACGTTCCATCCCCTCACCGCATTACATAGCATAACTGGGTTAAACATCTAGTAAGCATATCGTAGCACACTAGTCATCACATTCATGGCATGCGAAGTTCTCATTACAATTGTGACATGTCAATCAAGCTCATGCATACATGGTAGCAAGTCATGGCACAAACATCACATACATAAACATGGCATACGTAGAATTTCATGACAAGAAACATGTAACCTAGCATACATCAACAACACACATGGTGCATGCAAGGGCCACAGGGCACACATCATCATACATATATAACTAACACCATCAGTAAGGTTACTTACCTCTTGGCCTTAGCCGAAGTTACTCGTGAAAGCTAACGTCCACGTCTAACTACCTCCTATGACACCACAATATACACTTAGCGTCCTTTCATGTGTAACCCAACCAAACCTTATGTCTAACTATCAAGGTAAGTTCCTATCATGATCTGTGTTAATAATTAAGAGTTACACTAACCTCAAATGCCTAAAAAGACGGCTACTAAGGTACTTAGGGTTTAATATGGGGACTCAAGGAATTAATATGCCCTTGTTGGCAAGGCATGCGTCACCGGAAATCTAGCGATTTTCGCCGAGATTTAAGGCGTTTTTTTTTTTCTTTTTCTTCTTCCTTCCTTTTGAAACCCTTGTCGTTACAGACCATCTAGAATAAGTATAAAAAAAACACCTACTTGTAGGCTCTAAAAAAACTTCTCATATTTATTGTTTCTTATGTTATGTGCTCCTCAAATATGTTATGTGCTCCTTCAGGATCCTAAAATTGGTGAAGTCCATGAGTTTAATTCATATCTAGTTCTTTCCAGCTATTAAAATTCATATCTATCCCTCTCAAGACTCCAAGAATTCATATCTATCCTTTCTGGCTCTTAAGGTTTAATACCTTACTTACTCCTATTCCAAGGGTAAGTCAAGGTGCATTCAGATTTGGATGCACTTAGCCTCTAGTTTCCTACTCCCCAAGGTTCATTACGTCATTGCATTTCTCATGCATAAGGTGAGGTGCCCTCGTATGTTTTGAACTCAAAGGTAATCTAATAGATATGGAAGAGTCATCACTCGCAATAGATGATTTTTTAATGTACCTGTAACTCCATACATGTCTTCTACTAAGCACTAGCCAGAACCTCCCTTAATGGCATTTAACAATACTCCTTCCTCCTATGCCATTCTAGGCCAGAATAGTGCAAGATCGGCTTTCCACTAGGCACAACCAGAACTTCCTCTTTAGTACTCTCTAATATACCCTGGTCCTAAGTGGGTGACATTGCATTCATATATGCAAAGTAGACACTCACCATTCGAGGTGAGTTCACGATTAAGGGTTCCACTCCAACAATCACTGCAAAGGCCTAGTTGACCCATGTTATCGTAACAGACCCTAAATGTGGCTCAAGGACCAAAGAAAGGTAGGTTATGACTCACTGATAAATCATACATATCCTTTAGGTCCTGTAGCATTTAGTCCATAAATAAATTAGGCATATCCAGATATTCTTGCCTCCTAACATGCTTCTAGGAGCATAATTGATCTACAAACATACATACATGCATATCAAGTAAAATATGGTAAAACATAGCATGTCATAAGCCTAATGAAGTATTCAAATCAATCCGACTCAAGTTTCAAATAACGAAACTCCTAAACGTGCATATCAAGCTAAAATAACTAATCCATTTCCATACTTAACTCATCCATAAATCATGTTAATAATCCTAATGGGTTCCTACAAGTATTACTTGCTTAAAAGTCTAAACGATGACTTACTTAGTGGTTGATTTTCGAGGCTTTAATAATCTTTTAGGTCCTACCTTAAGAGAAAGAGGCTAAAATAGGGTTAAAATGGTGTAAACATGTAAAAATAAGATTTCTAGTTCGGTTGGACCAAAATCGATCCAATCGAACCGGTTGGGTCCAGTTTAAATGATTGAGTTCGGACTGGTTCACTTGGATCAGTCCTTCTTTCTTGCATGATTTGCTCACCCAACAACGTTGTTTCTCCCTTTGTCAATTTTCATTCTATAGACCACGGTTGCTCTTGTGATCTTCAAGAAACCTGTATATCTCCTCAAGCTAAATGAATACACATAAGAATTATCCCAATTTCGTTAAGAATCAACGGAGATACCCGCGTCCAAAGTTTTCCAGAATACCAAAACGGCTCACCTCTGAATCTCTATTTGAGTTTGTTGCCACCAACCTTAGCATACACAAATCGTGAGATTTGGTGTACCAAAGATGGGAATTTAGTGTCTGAAGATCACGTTCCTACTTCCTCCTTCACTCTACAATTTCCTCGCACACAATTTTAGGATGAAATACCTTCAAAATTGTTTGCTACCTTTCATGAAAATCTAGGTGAATTTGGGTTTGTACTCTAAACCCTTAAAGTTACTATTTGAACATGATCTTCCATTACTTATTATTCAAGATTACATTAATAATCTTGGATTTTTTTTGTGAGGGTACATGGGATATGTGTAGAGACATACTACACATCGAATTTTTTCAAGTAAACACCAAGACCATGTTATGATACTTTATGAAATGATAGGTCCCAAACATCATTGTATGTGATTGCATTTCTTGACGTCAGTAGTGAGGTTACTTACTAATTATTTCTTAAAATATTCAAGTCAAGTGCTACTCTTAATTTTTAGGTAAAGATAAGACACTTCTGCACAGTTGACGACGCTGTAATGATGACCATGAAACTGAAATTAGGGTAGATACATCCATATTATTTGTAGCCCTTTAGTAGATCAACGTTGTTTTATTTTTTATTTGAATTTCATGTTATTTATTTTTCACTATATTGATTTAATTAATAATTGATGTTTTGAGGATAACAAACCTACACTTAAGTATTAAAAACAATCAGTATTTTGAATTATTCAGTGTAAGGTTGAGAATAACGACGCCTTTTTCAATTACTCAAATCAGAGCTAAAACGAAGAAGTTTCAATCGAAACAAGATACCCGATGTGATGATGTGGTGACAAAATTGACTGACAAAATTGATATCGTAGATCAATCAAAATATACACTTAAAACCAGGAAGAGTAACACATGGTGGAGTTTTTAATTACTTTTAAATAGAAATAAAATTATTTATATATCATTTGAATTATAAAAATAAATCGTCACTTACATTACTTTTATTAATATTTTTTTTTATTGTTATATTATTATATTTAAAAAAAATATAAATAATAAAAATGAGCTTGGAATGTTTTAATATTTACTTTTAAAAAATAAATAAAATATAAAACACAGGGTCTACTCTTATTTTTCTTTCAACTATAATTATAAAAATATCCAGTCAACCTTTCATTTTTTTTTAACTATAAATTAAAAAAAAAAATTATTGTAATAGTCTATATTAATTCCTATTTTTACCACCTCGACAATAATAGTCTGATTTACTTCAAAAAAAAAAAAAAAAAAAAGAAGAGAACTGGCCATTACCCAGATCTGATCAAGGTATATATTAAATCTTTGTTTTCTTTTATTCTATTTTTTTTAGAAATCAGAGCCAATTATAGTTAGATCTCCATTCAATTATTACAATGGTTTAGCTTTCATTTATATGAATTCTAACAAATCACCTCATGAATAGAAAACACTGAGATAAGGAAAGGTTTGGAAACAGAGATCCACTAGAAATTTGTAATACATGAGAACAGAATTAAAAGGCAAAACAAATAAAAAAAAAAGAAGATTAAGGAATTTAAAACCACCAACAAAGGTAAATATAAGAGAGTAGTAAATAAGGTAAATACAGAGTGAGAGTGTAAATACAAGAGAGTAGTAAATTCAGAATAACTTAAAATAACTGTATCTACTTTCTTATACACCAGTAACCATGAAAAATAAGATTTTAAATAAAAATATAATTATAGATATATAACATTTCAAGATTTTTCTTATACCACAGTAACCATGAAAAATAAAAAAAATAAGATTTTTAATAAAAATATAATTATAGATATATAACATTTTTAAGACTCATACAAATAGTACACCATGAAAAATAAGATTTTTAATAAAAATATAATTATAGATATAACATTTCAAAACTTTTAACCATGGACGGAGGATGGAGAAATGACAGCTGTACTAGGTTTAAAAAAAAAGGAAAGGCAGCCGAGAGAAGGAAAGAAGGAAGAAAAAAAGAAAGAAGGGAGAAAAGAAAAAAAAACGAAGAAGAAGACAGAGAAGAGGGTGGAGTGGTGGAAACGGAGCTTGAGGCACTCGTTAACAACGGTGGGCCGAACGGTTGAGGAAGGGAGTACACCGACGGTAAGTTCTAGTGGTGTGATTTTCGTTGTTGTTTTTCCCAAAACCTTAATACTTTTCACGGGATCGATGTACCTAGGTTGTTGTCAAGGGAAGTTGGTGGGTCCTTGTGAAGAAGAAGACATAGGGTGTTGAGAGGAAAGAAAGATCAAGAAGGAGGTGGGAAGAAGAGGCTAAAAACTGAGGGGGCACGATCTGACCCGACCCGACCCACCTGTATAGAACCGAAACTCGATTTGTTTTCCCATTTCACACCATCAGATTCGTCTTTATCTAGATCTAGGTACTTGACTCACACGTTCCATAAATGTTTTATTATAGGAAAATTCCAAGCTTAGTCAAGGGACACTTGAAGACTCGATAAAGTTTTGAGAAGTCTACGATCAGGTAAGTAACCATCTAGAGCAAGTTTTTAAGTAATTGCTTTTAGGAGTCGGTTTGGACTTGTGGCCAAACAGTTTAGTAATGTATGTAGGAATGGATATAGTTAGTTCATGGAGGTGGTACTTCAATAATGTGTGTGGCTGTACTTTGGTTGTTGTTATGGTTATTTAGTTTCGTTGGCCTGAATATGAAATTTCGTATAAGCATATGAAATGGTATGTTTTTATGTTGAGCTAGATGGTTATTATGGTTATTATGTGACTTAGCATGGCGACCTATCGTCGCCGTGGTTCTTTGTTAGGCATTGGGCGTGGGGCTTGGGTAGCCCATTGCTACTCTTTGAGTGTTGAGTGAATTATTAGGTGCTAGTAATTATAAGTTAGGAAGCACATAATGACAGTGTACCATTTTCGTAGTCACCCACAATGGGTTGAGGGTAATCATAATATATTACTGTGATAAGAGGTGCTTAGTGGGATGAGCAATGACCTTTTATTGATCCAGTCGAGCGGCATAAGACAGGTAGTTACTGTTCCTAAGACAGGTAGTTTTACTGATTTGAGCCGACAAGGGCGTAAGACAGGTAGTGACTGACCCGACCTTGCGAGGCACAATGGCAGGTAGTTACTAATCTTAGGAACAGTTGGATGTTGCCAGGCACCCCTAAGTCTCTGACTGGTGACTATTCGAGCTCAGGACTTAGAATCCCGTGAATAGGGCTAAGATCGACAAGAGCTTACGAGCAAGTTGCTTACTGGGTATTGTTTGTATACTCACTTTGTGTTGTTTGCTATTTTTCAAGAGAAAAGTAGATCTGGGTCGGTGGCGGGGATGTGTGGAGTCGTGCAGCTACAAAAGGGGGCCCTTAGATTGAGTCCTCTTCTCCCATGTCGTTTTGGTTATGATTTTTGACGTTTTTTGAAAACCTGCTATATTTTGTAACCGTGTTTTTTATGTGACCTCGCAGATCTTCGTTACATGTTTTATATACATATATTTTTTTTGAAATGGATATCAGGCAACTTTTAACTTACCGTCCCCTGTTCAAACTACATGAAGTGTTGAATTTTTTTTTTTTTACTCCTGAGTCCACGTGGCGACTCGTGATTCGGTATTTTTCGAAGATTGGTCGTTACAAAATTACAAAAATAATTTTCTAGAGTTCAAACCTGGACCAATGTAAATTACAGAAATAATTTTCTAGAGTTCAAACCTGATACTAATGTCATGGGCTCATATAGGTTGTCTCGGTTTTCAAAGGACAGAATCAAACATTCATTAAAGAAATATTCGTGACAACAACTTAAGTAGCCAGGTAAGTGACTTACTATCAACATGATTATATTTGATGTTGACACGTGCCTTGTGGTTTTGCATGTGTCATATATATTGATATGTGTGAATTATCTGTGGATCGATATGCTTCCTATATGTTATGTATATGTTATAATATGTGAATTGTATGATAATAATTACGGTACGATGTGTTCAAGGATATGTTTGAGATAGGATACAAAAAGGATGCACAAAACGAAATGTAACGATAGGAGTAAAATACGTTCATGAAACATTAAGGTTAGGTTACATACCGGAGTGATATGAATAAGAGAGATTGATGGAAGATTATAGTTAAGTTACGGGTAGAAAGGGCTAGGTTTGTGATAGATTGATAGAATGATAGCGTTAGGTTAAGTTCTTGTAATGATATGACTAAGGTACGTTCACGTAATGATATGTCTGTGATAGGTATAAGAACGTTAAGGCTATGATAAGTTAGAGAACGATATGACTATGAAGTGTTTACATTATGACTTGTTTATGATATGATACATTGTGATGCAATATGTCATGGTATGATGTGTATATGATGAAATGTTATGTTAAAAGCATAGAATGTTTTGTAGGTCTCTTAAATTGTGTGTATACAGCATGATATGAATGACATGAAATTACGATAAATGACATGAAATATAACCCTGTTGGATTTATGTATGATTTGAGAACTGAAGAATGAGAAACGATATGATATGAATGATGAACGATATTTGAAACGATATGAAAAATAATATGATATGTACATAATGCTAGCGGGGTTGTATTAAAAGATAATGAAGATGGAAAAGTTTTGGGACCTCCTGCATTATGTGTGCTCATGCATTTGGGGGATACCCCTAACCCATCATGAGGGAGCGGACGCGTACATCCAATGGCAGGACAACGATTGTTATGCTTTGCATAGCGCTGCCGTGATGGTTACTAGTTCTAACGGTTTCCGGTATAAGGGGCTCCTAGAGTATGCCCACCGGCTAAGGAAAGTGCCACAGCGGTGTGCGAACTAGCTGGTGAGCCCATACTCGCATGTACGGCTGACGACAACATCGCAACTCAAGACCATGACACATGCGTAGGATAGTGGTATTTATTTTCTTTGACTTAGGCTAGAATAGAATGTTTTTAACTTAAACTCCTATTCCTTTTATTTAGTCTTTCTTGTGTCGTTTTAAAGATGTTTTCGAAACACGTAAGTCCATGACTGTGTTTTAAGATAAAGGTTATGTTCTATCGAATTTAAATGAAGTTTTTCGCATTTAATTTTTATGGTACGTATACAGTAGCAACCTTAAATTAAGTAGAAAATTTCGGGTCTTACAGAATAAGTGTAGAAATGGGAATTAATATGGACCACTAAAACATGTATTATTAAAATAATTTTTTTTAAAATTATCATTAAAAAAAAAAAAATAGAGTTTTATTGAGGGGAGAAATAAAAGGTAAATCATTTTAACTATGTTTATATTTGTGATTTAAAAGAGAAATAAGAGGTAGATGAGGTGTTTTATATATATTTTATTATTATTTTTTAAATAAATATTAAAACATTTCAAATTCATTTTTATTATTGATATTTTTTAAAATATATTAATAATATAATAATAAATATTAATAAAAATAATGTGAGATCTATTTTTATAATTCAAATGATGTATAAATAATTTTCGTACTTGAATTTTATTGAAGAGCATATTCTCTCCCGATATTAATGTCTCACTAAATTATCAAACATCACAAGAACCAAGTGATTCATAAATTATAAAAGTGAGCATATTTTTTTTTTAATTTTCTCTTTCTTTGGAATCATATAAAAGAACATAAATAATAATAAATTAAGAATGAAATAATGGCTCAATTATCACAACGAATAATACGTGCATGAATGGATTAACGAGATTCCCACTGTCTTTGTCTACTATCCAGCGAAACCACAGCCAAGGGAACGGGCTTGGCAGAATCAGCGAGGAAAGAAGACCCTGTTGAGCTTGATTCTAGTCCGACTTTGTGAAATGACTTTTGAGGTTAAGGCCCGGGGCCCTACCTGGCCCTTCAACAAGCCTATCTTGTCCTTCATGTCTATGCTGATGTCTCTGTTATGCTTATGTCTCAACATATATCTTCAATACCCACTTTGCGTGGTGGTGTGTTGGATGATGCATCGTCCTCCTCGATCGCATCATGGCATTCTTCTATGTTGGCCCGCATATGGCCAGATGGGGCGTCTCTTGAGGGACGCCCCTTTACTTGTCATGGCGTGAGGGTACTCTCTTCATACTATGGTTGTGACATTCTCCTCCACTTAACTTAGTCATCGTCCTCGATGACTTACTCGAGTCACAATCATATTGCAAAATGTAACATTCTCTCCCACTTAATTTTGTCATCGTCCTCGATGACTTTCTCGGGTGCATTCGCCCCACCTATTGTGAAATTGCTTAAGTCTGTTTTTGCAAAAAAAAAAAAAAAAAAA
>NW_019272120.1:0-38947 GCF_002738345.1 Cucurbita maxima | reverse complement strand
AAATTGCTTAAGTCTGTTTTTGCAAAAAAAAAAAAAAAAAAGAAAAAAAAAACAACCCTTTAATGAAAATTACTAAGTTTACAAAATCAAGAATAATATGTCTATACATGAATGAAGAACACAATTTAAGCATACGAGTTATTATTATCAAGGTTTAAAGGTTGAGAAAGAAAGAAAAAATGTGTAAAGATAAGTCCACTACAAAAGCATATATAAACAGATTAATGTCATGTCTGTTTGATTCCTTTCTAAACATTAATCTTTTCGAAAAAAAGATAATTCTGTCTGGTTTTCTCTCTACTGCTTGTAGGCGGATACAACCCCGACAAAATATGAGATGGGTCAGCTTCCCTTCTTCGCCATTGATCTCTTTTTCAAGCTCTTTCTCATCTATTTTTCTTTTTCCCTTGTAGTCTCTAAGATCTCCATCTTAACCGAAAGAAGGATCAGTAGAACCAAATATGATACCATCGACATATATTTGCACTAATAACATATGATTTTCTTTAATTTTAATAAAAGAGTAGTGTCTAGTTTATCCGTCTTAAAATCATTTCCAATAAGAAAATTACTAAGTCTATCGTACCAAGCTATTGAGTTTGTTTTAAGTAGACCTGAGGTGGAAAATCAAAATTTTCGAACTCGAGAGGTTATTAATACATAAACTTCCTCCCTAATATAATCAATTAATAATGCACTTTTCACATCCATTTGATACCATATAAAATTTTTGTGAGAAGCAAAAACAAGTAACATTCTTTATTTCTGATTATATTCTCATTTTCATCCATTATATTTTTAAAAAACTCATTTGTTCAAATAATGGAAATATTAAAGGGTCTCGGGACTAATTCCCAAACTTTGTTCCTCTCAAATTGATTGAGTTCTTCTTGCATAGCTAAAATCCAAAACTCATCCTTGCATCCACAGACTTTTTGGTTCAATTTGAGAAACAAAAGCAACATTATTAAATAAATTAATAGAATAACGAGTTTTCACACCTTGTTTTGTTCGAAATCACCAATAATCAAGTACTGGGATGAGATAAGGCCTCCATTCTTTTGGCACGGATGAATAACCTTCTCCCTTCCAAATAATCCATTATTTGCAATAAAAAATTTTGAAATAACAGATATTTTTAATTTTATTATGCCAAAGTTCACAAGGAGTTTTATCTTGTGTCTAATTAAAACTCTATTTCAAACATAACAGGGTGTATTAATGGCTTCGGCACAAAAATATTTAGGTAAATCATACTCATTTAACATTCATGTAGAAAAGTACGATTTTTCCTTTTAATCACACCTTGGAGAGGAGAAGTCGTGATAAAAACCATTATCTCCACAAAAATTTTCAAATGCTAAGCTATCAAATTCTCCTCCATGGTCCACTCCTAGACTAGCAAATGTTTCAAAACATCATTCTTATGTTTTTTTTTTTATCAAAAAGCTGAGTAAATGGCTAACTAGCTATTTTAGAAGGCCAAATAATATAATAGTTGAAGAGGTCCAGTGTTAGAAATCAAATTTTTAGATGTGAAGGACTTTGTTTAATTACCCATTTGACAAGGATCACAAATTTTATATTTTTCAAATTTAAATTTAGGAATGTCTCTTACTCATGAATTTTTTTGAGATATTTGAAATCAAATAAATACTAAGCCGTAAACGATGGATACTAGGCGCTGTGCGTATCGACCTGTGCAGTGCTGTAGCTAACGCGTTAAGTATCCCGCCTGGGGAGTACGTTCGCAAGAATGAAACTCAAAGGAATTGACGGGGGCTCGCACAAGCGGTGGAGCATGTGGTTTAATTCGATGCAAAGCGAAGAACCCTACCAGGGCTTGACATGCCACGAATCCTCTTGAAAGAGAGGGGTGCCTTCGGGAATGCGGACATAGGTGGTGCATGGCTGTCGTCAGCTCGTGTTGTAAGGTGTTGGGTTAAGTCCCGCAATGAGCGCAACCCTCGTGTTTAGTTGCCAACCGTTGAGGTTGGAACGCTGAGCAGACTGCCGGTGATAAGCCGGAGGAAGGTGAGGATGACGTTAAGTCATCATGCCCCTTAATGTACAATAGGAACCCTGAGCAGACTAGCATGTCCTAATCTCCATAGCCAAGAGTTATCATGCAAAGCTCGAAACATTTATCATTTAAATCAATAATGTACACATTATCATCTCTATTTCCAACAAACAACACTTTTCTATCTCTTAACATTTTCAATTATACAATTATTTTTTATCAAATATAACTCTAAAACCTTAATTGACTAATGTTAGGTAAGTCATGCTTAAACCATCAACTAAAAGTACATTTTCAATGAGAGTACAAGAATCATTACCTATTGATATGAACCACGACCAAGGAATTTCCATACCTGAAGGTCCAATTACAAGGACGAGAGCTAAGAAGCTACAACAAACCTTATACAGTTATATTCAAGCTATGGTGAGCTCATCAAAGAAAATTCTAGAAGACGCTGGAGACCTCCCTTATATGTTGTGCAAAGTTGAGCTTCAAGAAAGAGATGAATTAAATGCACTTTAAGTTGGATTTAATGAACTCCACTGAATTTATGAAACTAGTCCAAGGATGAGTCAATAAGCACATTTTATTAATTGCATTATTTTATTATAGTTTAAATATTTGTTTGTCATATTTAAGCTAGTTTTAAATATAGGAGTTAAGGTTATATTGTAACCCACATACGTTACTATATTCCACCATTAACTAGCCATTTTAATATGGAGGTTATGGGTATTTTTCATTTACTAGCCCATTTAATTTGGGAGTTATATATCCCTAGGTTAAGGTTGTAAGGGCTATATAAAGCCTTCTTTTCTTTGATTAGACATCAGATTTTGGAATTAAGAATAGAATTTCTATTTTAGCTTTGTTGAGAGCTAAACTTTCTATGCAAATTCTTGTGTTTGGAACTTGCATGTAGAGTCATTCAAGTGGTATTGATTAAACCTCTTGTGGAGTGATTCGAATCACGAGTTTAGAAACGAGTTTTCTTTACTCTTGATCTTGATCATCAAGGTAATTCGTTCCATACTTTCCCTTGGGTTGATTTTCCATATCACCTATAGTACCCTTACCAATTATTTTACCGTTTTTGTTGTCACCAAAAGTTAGTAAGCCATCATCCTTCTTGAAAAGACTCACAAACATGGATTGGTTTTCCATCACGTGTCTTGAGCAACCACTCATTTTTCTTGGAGGCTTTCAAATAAACCTTGAGATATTCAAAATTGACGTTTTGGTACCCATACTTGGGTCTTAAAAAGTTAGTTTTCACAAATTTGGGAATCACGTTTCCATTCATATTAAAGGAATAATCTTTTTTGTCCAAACTTAACACGTTGAAAACAAACATCATACAAGAATTTATTTCTTAAAATAGGAAAATTATTTTCAAAACATTGTTAAATTTTATATTTTGAGAAATTTTCTTCTTGAATGAATATTTTGAGAAGTTTTCAATTTAAAGCACTTAAGTCTAATATGACCTTCAACACTAATGACACTAATGACATATAGACACAAATCTAGATTTATCATATTCAAATACAAATGTACATGTGTTAGGCTTAGACATAAAAGAGGGCATTTTAACGAATATTGTTTTAGAACTTGGAGGGTAGAACATTCATCAATATAACCTAATCCTCCTTTATCACCCTAAGTACCTGCTACAATTATTTTATCTAAGTTAATACCTATAGTTAACTTTTTAATAGACTCTTTATCGATAGCCTTACCTAGTTGTGCATAGTATTTATACATTTCTTTTGAGCAATTTAATTAATTTATCTTTTTCACAATAATCATGCTCAAGAAATTTGCCTTTATTAATTAATGCATTTTTTGTCATCATAATAAAATACATGCTTTTCACAAGGTATATCAAATTTTACAATATTATGATCATTTTTTTAAGCCATAAATTTCATTTAATAAAGACTTATTTTTAATTATTGATGCCTTATGTTTCTTTTGAAGCACAACATACTTTGAACCAAGTTTTTCTAAATCAAGTTGCATGTAACGACCCAAATTTTTTTACTTAATTTAAGGTTGCTAATGTATACATATCCTAAGCATTGAATGCAGAAGACTTCATTTAAATTTCATAAAACATAACGTAAAACACAGCCATGAAGTTACATATTTTGAAAACATCTTTAAAACGACACAACAAAAGACTAAATAAAATAAATAAGCGTTTAAATTAAAAACATTCTATTCTAGCCTAAGTCTAAGAAAATAAATACCACTACCATATGCATGTGTCATGGTCTCGAGTTGTGATACCTTCGTCAGCCATACAGGAACGCCTTGCCTTGACCTGAAAAATGTAGTAGCACATGGCTTGAGTATTTAAAGAAATACTCAATAAGTAACCCCACTATTGGGGTTAAATGCAAGAACATACGAATGCAATGATGAGACCTATCCTTTCAATTTATTTTCCTAGTTCATTTTCATTATCTGTAATGACCCAGATTCACCGCTACCAGATTTTATCCTCTTTGGGTTTACCTTTCGGGCTTCCCCTCAAGGCTTTAAATGATCGTACCCCTAGACATCATTTCATGCCTATAGACGAAATCGAAAAAGAAATAAGTAGAGGATGGGAATTTACAGAAAAAATTTCCATTCTGATTTGAGTACCTAGGGAGGGAAAGATCCTGAGATGTAGAACAAGAAAAGTCAGAAAGATGAGTGATATTGGCAGGCACATACTAAAAAAAATCATTCTTTGTTGGGTCAATACATCAGCGAAGCGTTTCCCGCTCTTTTTCATTCACATCATTCTTTTGCCAGTTGTTGTTGGAAACAGAGGGAGCTCTTCCTGTATTTAGGATTTTGTATATATGGGCATCCTTATTAGTTTAGTCCAAACTCAATGTTTTTTGTAACGACCCAGATCCACCCCGCTACTAGATATTATCCTCTTTGGGGTTTCCCTTTCGGGCTTCCCCTCGAGGCTTTAAAACGCATCTGCTAAACAAAATGATCGTACCCCTGCCTATTGTGATGAAATAGGGGTATCCCCAAATGCATGAGGTCCCACTATTTTTCCATTTTCATTATTTGTAATGACCTAGATCTACTACTAGTAGATATTGTCCTCTTTGGGCTTTCCCTTTTGAGCTTTCCCTCAAGGCTTTAAAACGTGTTTGCTAGGAGAACTTTTGGGCTTCCCCTCAAGGCATTAAAATGTGTCTACTAGGAGAAGGTTTACTACTAGTAGATATTGTCCTCTTTGGGCTTTCCCTTTTCGGCTTCCCCTCAAGGCTTTAAAACGTGTCTACTAGGAGAAGGTTTACTACTAGTAGATATTGTCCTCTTTGAGCTTTCCCTTTTGGGCTTCCCCTCAAGGCTTTAAAACGTGTCTACTAGGAGAAGGTTTACTACTAGTAGATATTGTCTTCTTTGGGCTTTCCCTTTTGGGCTTCCCCTCAAGGCTTTAAAACGTGTCTGCTAGGAGAAGGTTTGTCCTCTTTGGGCTTTCCCTCAAGGCTTTAAAACGTGTCTGCTAGGAGAAGGTTTACTACTAGTAGATATTGTCCTCTTTGGATATTGTCCTCTTTGGGCTTTAAAACGTGTTTGCTAGGAGAAGGTTTACTACTAGTAGATATTGTCCTCTTTGGGCTAGCTTCCCCTCAAGGCTTTAAAACGTGTCTGCTAGGAGAAGGTTTGTCCTCTTTGGGCTTTCCCTCAAGGCTTTAAAACGTGTCTGCTAGGAGAAGGTTTGTCCTCTTTGGGCTTTCCCTCAAGGCTTTAAAACGTGTCTGCTAGGAGAAGGTTTACTACTAGTAGATATTGTCCTCTTTGGGCTAAAACGTGTCTGCTAGGCTTTCCCTTTTGGGCTTCCCCTCAAGGTTTGAGGGCTTTCCCTTTTGGGCTTCCCTCAAGGCTTTAAAACGTGTCTGCTAGGAGAAGGTTTCCACACCCTTATAAAGGGTGTTTTGTTCTCCTCTCCAACCAATGTGGGACATCACAACCCACTCCCCCTTCGGGACCCAGCGTCCTTACTGGCACACCGTCTCGTGTCTATTCCCCTTTGGGGAATAGCGAGAAGGCTGGCACATCGTCTAGTGTCCGCGACTCTGATACCATTTGTGACGACCCACATCCACCGTTAGCAGATATTGTCCTCTTTAGGCTTTCTGGGCTTTCCCTTTCCGGCTTCCCCTCAAGACTTTAAAACGCATCTACTAGGAGAAGGTTTTGATACCTTTATAAATGGTGTTTTGTTCTCCTCCCTAACCAATGTGGGACATCACATTATCATTATTAAATATAACTCCGCTATCGTTTTGCATTTATATCATATCTTTTATCATTTTTCAGTTCTCTTATCATGCATAATTCTAATGGAGTTATATTTCATTTCATTTATCGTGATATCATGTCATTCATAACATGCTATATGCATACAATTTAGAAAACATAACATAATGCTCCATGCTTTTAACATGTCATTTCATAACATGCAATTCATACGACAATTACCTCAATGGTCACACAAAGCAATCTAAACATAACATATCACATCACAATATATCATATCATAAACATGTCATATCATAAACACTTCGTATTCATATCGTTCCCTAACTTATCAGAGCCTTAACGTTCTTATACCTATCACAGTCATATCGTTACATGAACGTACCTTAGTCATATCATTATAGGAACGTATCCTAACGCTATCGTTCTATCAATCTATCACAAACCTATCCCTTTATACCAATAACCTAACCGTATTCTTTCATCAATCTCTCATATCCATAACACTATGGTATGTAATCTAACCTTAATGTTTCATGAATGTATCTTACTCCTATCGTTACATTCCATTTTGTGCATCCTTCTCGTATCCTATCTCAAACGTATCATTGGAGACATTGTACCGTAATTATTATCATTCAATTCATATATTATAACATATACATAACATATAAGAAGCATATCGATCCACAAACAATTCACACATATCAATATATATGACATCTACAAAACTACAGGGCACGTGTCAACATCAATATAATTAAGTCGATAGTAAGGCCACTTACCTAATTAGCTTAGGCTGGTGTCACCAATTTATCCTTAAGAAAGTTCGATTTTGTCCCTTGTATCTAACTCAACCTATATGAACCATGACATCAATTTCAATTTCAATTTTCTAAATTTTATAATGGTCCTCATGGTGTTAATATAACACATGCGGAAGCAATTTGGATCTTAGGCACTTTTAGAACATCAATTATAGTAAATAACTAGCATGTTCATAAGTATTAAAACTTAATTAGTTTGAATACTAACCTTTTGTAGTTCAAATTTCTTTTTCCTCACGAACCGGTTTCGAACCACTACTAGTGTCTTCTCCACTATCCTCCGGCCTTAGAACGAGATTGTGGAATCCGGTGAGTGACTAAACTTGGGAGGGATTTGTATATATGAAAAGAGTGTTTGTGAGAGGTTTTTCTCAAGATTTTTCACCAACAAGAAGACCTTTCATGTATTATGATCACTCTATTTATAGAGTCATGTTTGCATGTTCATGCAAATTTGAGATCACCAAATTTTGACACTAAAAATTCCACTAAAATGTTTGGGATTATGTGGCAAGCATGCATCCCTTAGTTCCCTCCAAATCCCCGGTCTTCTGCCTACCCTTGCCTCCAGTGGTCTTTTCAGCATCAAAAAGAGTACTGAATCAAAGTCCCCCCCATACTAGCCATTTCTCTTTCATCTTACTACGCAGCTGTTTGAGATATAAAAACAGATCCCTACACCCATCTTCCGAAGCCGAGGCATAGACACAAGACAAATAGATCTCCGTTAGCAAGGAAAGCGCATACACCCTTGCCAAGCTAGAAATTCCCATCGTAAGACATAAAACCAGTAAAAGAGTCTGAGGCAAGAAAGGGTATATAGGTTGAGTTGAGTGAGCTCCTTTTATGTAGCTCTACCACATGAATAAGCAGATTTAGGAACCGTATAATGTTTGGGTGGATTTCCTTAGAAAAGTAGAATGGATAGGAAAGAAAAGATTCGAGACCGATAGGGAGAGGAACGAGACTATAGGCAAAGATGGAGTGTACGTTTTGATTGATACTTCACTGTGTGCTTGCCCTACCACAGAACGGAGACTGGCTCGAGGAAGGATTACCCTGATTGGATGGAATCCTCAATTCTCTACCCGATCTCTATGAGAGCTTTAAAGTAAGTCGGGGAGCTATCATACATAACATATGCTTTTGATACTCTGGCAAGAGGTCTTGAACTATCATTTCCAGTTGCCCCCAGGGGTCTGGTTGTCATTTGGGATGCCCTTTTCCTCCATCTATCTGGTAATGTACTCAGAGAAGCGTTAGGTTGCTTCTAGATGCTTTCTAAGTCACACTTGGTTACATCGACCTCGATCTTGTAACTATCTTTATTGTTAAACTCATTGCATATGTCCTCCCAAGTTTTCTGGAACTTGTCATCCAGGGAGAAGAGCGAAGCTGCGAGACCGAGTTTACAGAATAGGTTCAAGAATAAATCTTGAGGATTGACTTATGAATTACCTCTAACCCTAAATATCTAAAAAATAGCCTTAAAAGTAGACCGAAGATAGAATTTGATAATTCATGGTCCTTAAGAGTGAAAGAAGGATTTCATATGCTTTACCTTCTTCCTTCTCATCCAGCTGCTTTACCTCTCGAATAACTCACCATAACAAGAATTAAGTAAGGAGAAAGAGAAGAGACCATAAAATAGCTTTATCGAGTGAAATGAAAGAAGGAACAGGTTCAGGGGGAGTCAAAGTCAGAAGACGAAGACAAAGAAGGGAATAAAATAAAGAAAGCTAGCTCGGCAAGGGAAGGGAATACAGGGGAAGGGCCGAAGACATGAAACTGAGTTGGAGAGGTTAAGGCAATGGAATTGAAGCAGCTTTATCAAGTGAAAGAAGGGAAAGAACAAGAACTTCAGGGAATATCGGAAAAGAAAAGGAGTGAAAGAGTGAAAGCAAGCCAGTTCCTTACAACCCAGCAAGCAAGAGGAGCCCGAGTAGAAAGCCAGTTCCGTAAACTCTCTCTCTTGAATGAATAAGGAGTCGAGACTGATTGTTCCGTCAAATGAATAAGGAATGTTTACAGTTCAGGGAGAGTGAGTCAATGAATTAGTTTACCTTGCACTGAGTGAAAGAAGTAATAGTCCAGGAGAGTAGAAGATCAAGAATAAAACACACACCTATTTAACGAGTGAAAGAGTGAAAGAAGGTTAGTTCAGTCTGATTAATGTTTCTGAAAGCAGAATCAAAGGAAAGAAAAGAGATCGAGTGAAAGAAGTAGTTCAGTCGAATTAATCTTGAGGCTAGTTTACTGTTCAAGAATCAATAGGGGAAGGAGAAGAGAAAGAGGGTTCCGGTTCCGGTTCAGGAGTGACGAAGCCACGAGACCAAGTGAAAGAAGGAAAAGTCGCTCAGGAGTAAGTAGGGAGAAGGAATCTTGAGTGTTTACAGTTCGTGAGTGAAAGAAGGAAAAGTCGCTCAGGAGTAAGTAGGGAGAAGGAATCTTGAGTGTTTACAGTTCGTGAAAGGGATAGGTTCAGGAGTAAGTAGCGAGACCGAGTGGAAGGAATCTTGAGTGTTTACAGTTCGTGAAAGGGATAGGTTCAGGAGTAAGTAGCGAGACCGAGTGAAAGAAGGAAAAGTCGCTCAGGAGTAAGTAGGGAGAAGGAATCTTGAGTGTTTACAGTTCGGAGCTCAACAATGAGACCATACAGAATATGTGAAGGAGCTTCTCTTTCTTTTACAGTTCAATCTGGTGAAGGAAGAAAGAGACCTACATAAAGAAGGCACAAGTGATTGAGTTCAGAAGTTTCCCTTGTTTACAGTTCGTTAAACACCTTTCCATTTACCGAGCTCCTTCCTGTTCAGTCTAATTAATCTTGAGTTGAGTCTTGAGTTGAGTGTTGACAGTGAAAGAAGGGAAGGAAAGTAGTTCATGAGTTTACCTTGTTCAATCAGGTTCTGGAGCTTGACCTTGCTTTAGAGTGAAAGAATAGTTTTTGTTGAATAACTCATAATAACGAAATTTACCTCGTGTTTGAAGGGAGAGGTTCTTGAGTTTACAGTTCAAGAAGGTTCAGGTAGGAGAATTCATCTTTCTTACTTACAGGAGAGTAAGTGAAAGAAGGGAGAGTCAATCCTCAGCTGCTTTAAATTGATTGATGAATGACATAAGTGCCTTTAATGGAAGTACTTAAATGTAGAAAATTTACTGCCCTTAATACGAATTCAAAATAAAAAAAATAATAATAATAAATAAATAATATAGTAACAAGTATGAAAGTTATGAGGTGATTTAAAAGTATCGAGCCATAGATTGGATGAGGCATTACGATCATGGTCAAAATTTTAGAGGTATATGGAGAGGGACTACATTATGAGGTCGTCAAGATACCTTAAATTTAAAAAACCATGATTTAAAATTGACTTGGGTGGGAGATACACGAAGATTACAAAGGTGGGACATTGTCTCTAAATAAACTAGAAGTTTTGTGGTAATCTCCCTTGTACCCCACACGAATGCACTGCGGAAAGTTTAATATAAACAAATTGTTGTAGAAAATTATCGATGAATTTTTCCTAGCTGTCAACCTTGTTAAAAGGTATTACCATAGTTAAAATTTCAACACTATCTTCTTAAGTTGGATTTTTAAGTATCCCAAAGTTTTATGGCATCTAAGAATATCCATCATGCTTATATAATACTAATTGCACGTGTGGGTCGTGTGTAAGGAAGTACTACACATCCATAGTAGTCCGAGACTGGAGGTCACCCCTAGAGAATAAAGATAGGTCCCAAGAGCATGATTGCATATTTTTTGCAGTTGCATGACCCCCTATAGTGGTAGGATCTGAGCTGGTTCGAGTCACTAATGAGGTTGTCCAGAAAATCCGAGCGAGGACGCATACTGCTCAAATTAGATAGAAAAACATACATCGTTGTAATGCGTAGGATTTTGGGATTTGAGATAGGGGACTAGTATATCTAGGGGTGGAACCCATGGAAGGTGTCTTGAGGTTCGGACGTAAGGGCAAATTAAGTTCTAGGTTCATCAGGCCTTTCGAGATTCTCGAGTGGATTGTTCATCGGGTCTTTCGAGATTCTCGAGTGGATTGATCCCGTAGCTTATAAGTTTTCCCTACCTCCCTCTCTCTTAAGAGAGCATGATGTGGTTCACATGTCGATTCTGAGGAAATACAAGACAAATCCTATCCACATAATAAACTACGAGACCCTCCAACACAAAGAAGATTTGAGTTACGAGGAAAAACCAATAAGAATTTTAACTTGAGATTGGGACATTGGATTTGTTAAGGTGTTGTGGCAGAACCACCACACCAAGGAAACTACGTGGGAGCGTGAGGACAAAATAAGAGAAAAATACCCCGAGTGAGTACAGGAGTTTGAGACTTTCGAGGACGAAGGTTCTTTTGAGTGATATATAATATAACGAATAAGAATTTAAAAAAAAATCTCAGTTGCCGGAAATAACGCTAGTACAATAGGTTAGTTATGTACAATAGGTTAGTTATGTACCTTAGCGATCAGCAATGTGCTCTTCTGGCTTTAATGATGTGCGTTAGAACCCAAGGGCACATGATTTTCCTTCCAATTATGTCGTAGTGACATGTGGTGTAATTGGAAGGGTGGTAGGTCATAGGTTGGATGGAGGCAGTTCAGGTCGGTCGGTTGCGGATCTTGGATCAGGTCACCAGCGAGTCTGCACTCGCCAACTATATGCTGACACATGTCGCGTAGTAGACTAGTTGCAGAAACTGGTTAGCTAACTTGCATCTCCATCAATACCCGACTATTAAGTTTTGTGTTTGTGTAGTTTGAATAGTTCAATTGGTTAGAGAGTGTGGCCTTTAACTACAAGTTTAAAGGTTCAAACCCTCCTTTAAGTGTGTTTTCTTATTTATTTTATTTGTATGTGTATCGACATGGCCTGACGGTAAATAGATAAACATATGCCTAATAATATAGTGCCTAATAATATAGTGCAAAAATAAATATAATTGACCATAAAGTTGGCAAGATATCAATAGACAACTAATATCGGTGAACACTTGCAACAAGTTATTAAGACGTTGAATGTGAACTAATATCGGTGAACACTTGCAACAAGTTATTAAGAGGTTGAATGTGAGGCTAGAATAAACCAAGTTTGGCAACCTTAACCACAAGGTTACAGATGAGGTTCAAGCCTATCCTTATGACATATGTTGTGTAAGGTATGTGTATTGATAATCACTTTCATATTTGGTAAATGAATAAATATTTGTATTATATAGGAAAAACACAATTGATGATCAAGATGATGTGAATGCCAGACAATAAACTATTGATAATGACGAACACTTGATGCACCACTTCCACCTCTTACTATACCCTATACCTGACACCTTCTCCAACACCTATCATCACATAATTCCCCCGTATCCTTCCAACACTTTCTCTCACTTTCTCTCAGACTAAGCATCACTGACTCCTTTTTAACACCTATCAAAACACAATTGATGATCAAGATGATGTGAATGCCGGACAATAAACTATTGATAATGACGAACACTTGATGCACCACTATTGTTCCACCTCTTACTATACCCTATACCTGACACCTTCTCCAACACCTATCATCACATAATTCCCCCGTATCCTTCCAACACTTTCTCTCACTTTCTCTCAGACTAAGCATCACTGACTCCTTTTTAACACCTATCAAAACACAATTGATGATCAAGATGATGTGAATGCCGGACAATAAACTATTGATAATGACGAACACTTGATGCACCACTATTGTTCCACCTCTTACTATACCCTCTCCCTGACACTGATGACATGTCCAAGGAAGTTGATGTACAACTGATCCAAGGAAGTTGACATGTCCAATGCGAAGGCACATTTTTCTTTCTTGATGTACAACTGATTCTGCCGCAGCTTGTCAAACACCAGCTTCAAGTGCACCTTGTGTTCCTCTAGGGTTGTGCTGTATACAACTATGTCGTCGAGGTATACTATGACGAACTGATCCAAGTATTCATAGAAAACCTGGTTCATTAACATGCAAAACATAGTTGGGGCGTTTGTCAAGCCAAAGGGCATTACCAGGAACTCGAAGGCCCCATATCTTGTTACACACGTCGTCTTGGACTCGTCCCCCTCAGCGATATGTACTTAGTTGTACCCTGATCGTAAGTCTAACTTCGTGAAGTATTTAGCCCCGTGAAGTTGGTCAAACAAGTCGGATATTATCGGTAGTGGGTATTTGTTGCGTATCGTCACCTTGTTTAATACTCTATAATCTATGCACAGACGCAACGTCCCATCCTTCTTTTTCAGAAATAGTACGGGGGCTCCGTAAGGTGCCTTTTTCTTCAATTCGGCTAGCTTAGGGGGAGCCATCCGGTATGCGTTCTTCACTAGTGGTTTAACCTCGGGAAGGAGTTCAATTTTCGTGATTAATGCCTCCACGGTGTGGTAATGTTTGTGGTAAGCTCTCTGGCATTATGTCAGCATAACTATTTAGTACCTCCTAGAATTCATTTGGGATAGTTTCCTTAGTGATCACTTCTTCCATCAGTGGTATAGCCATAAATGTAGGTTCCTTTCGTGCGAGTTCTCTTTTCAATTGTATGGCTGAGAACATTCTAAGATTATCTGGCTGCTTGATGCTTGCAGGTATTACTGTGGGGTTGCGGTCGGTGATCACCAAGCATTTTGCTAGTGACATTGGGATAACTTTGTGTTCTAACTCCATCCCAAGTACCACGTCAAAGTCGTCCATGCGAACTACGACAAGGTCAAGCTCTCCTGTCCAAGCCCCTAGTTTGAAGGAGACACTTTTGGAAACTCCCATAATAGGCAAGGCCTCGGAGTTGATAGCTTTCATTTTTCTAGGGTTCTTTTCTATGGTGAGTCCCAACCTTCGTGCTTCTTGATCGGCGATGAAGTTGTGAGTCGCTCCTGAGCCTATCAAGGTGCTCTTATTCAGTCGAGAGTTTATTGTCGTATCCACAAACATGAGCCCTTCTCTATTATCTCCTTTGGGTCAACCTTCCGTTGGAGGGCTGACAAGATTTTGAGCGCGCCCATTCGACGGTTGTCTTGATCTTCCTTCTTGTCTAGCATAGTCTCGACTCTTGTGTCATTGCTCTCTTGAACGGACACTTGGAGTGCACTGAGAGAGGCCCAATGAGGACAGTAGGACACTTTGTGGGGGCCTTTACACAGCAGGCATTGTAAAGGTGTTGTCGGGAGGTTCCTTTGAGGGTAAGGTCCTCGAGATGTCCTCGTTTGGTTGTTCTGAGGAGGTCTATCTGTCCACCCGCTTGTTCTGTCGTTACTTTCATTTCGATGACCTGGCGGCTTATATATTTTGCCCCCAGTGTTTGGGGTGTAACGACCCAAAATTTTCTACTTAATTTAAGGTCGCTACCGTATACGTACCATAAACATTGAATGCGGAAGATTTCATTAAAATTTCATAAAACATAACCTTTATCTTAAAACACAGCCATAGACTTACGTGTTTCGAAAACATCTTTTAAACGACACCACAAAAGACTAAATAAAATGAATAAGAGTTTAAGTTAGAAACAATCTAGTCTAGCCTAAGTCTAAGAAAACAAATACCACTACCCTATGCATGTACCATGGTCTCAAGTTGTGATGCCTTCGTCAGCCATACAGGAATGCCTTGCCTTAACCTGAAAAATGTATAGAACATGGCTTGAGTATTTAAAGAAATACTCAGTAAGTGACTCTACTATTGGGGTTAAATGCAAAAATCACATGCAATGAAATGATGGGACCTATCTTTCGTTTCATTTTGTTTCGTTTCGTTTTCCCTACGGTGCTGTCCTAAACGGGTAATCATGGATGTGTACCATATACTCTACACACAGCTCATACGTGTGAGTATGGACTCACCAGCTAGTTCGCACACCGCTGGGCCACTTTTCTTATCTGGTGGGCATACTCTGGGAGCCCCTTATGCCGGGACCCATTAAAACTAATAACCGTCACGACAGCGCTATGCAAGCATAACGATCGTTGTCCTGCCATTGGATGTACGCGTCCATACCCTCATGATGGGATATGGGTATCCCCCCAGATGCATGAACGCACATAATGCATGAGGTCCCCCCTACTTCTACATTTATCATTAATGAACATAACCCCCCTGTCACGTTCCATGCTTCATGTCATTCTCATTTTCAATTTACATTTCATACATATTCCTATAAGGATTATGATTCCAGACAGTTTATTAATGAAGTGTATTTAGTATTATACCTTAGCATAATTTGATTATTTTAAAGTTATTTATTCAAGGAGAGGTGTAATGACTGTAGAAAGGACAAATAAAACGTTGAAGTTATTCCCTCATGTAAAATTTAGTATGGTAGTTATATTTTTAAAAACCTAAAGGATTGACACATTTATGGTTAGTCCTCTAAATATTTTTGCTTGGCCGACTTTGGCAATTTGATAGGAAGGTCATGCATGATTGTTATTTGAATAGGTATTCTTTTACAAAAGATGTAGAAAAATACTCTTGTACATTTGAGTGGCAGAGATGTATTTGATGATCAGTTGAAGAAGAAGAATTGTAAGAAAAAAAGAAGTCAAAATTAGAGAAAATCAAAGAAAAATTATTGAAAAGAAATGAAAAAGAGATGGAATTGAAAAAAAGAAAAAAAGAAAAAAAGAAAAAAAACAAAAGAAAGTGAGTTGTTTGGCTAGAGTAGGAGAGGTGAGAGACAATATTTTCACAAAAAAAACCATCTTTGTACTTATGTACAAGAAAAAATGTTTTGTCAGTAACGATAACAACTTGTCTTTACGTAATGTGTTTCGTTTTCTTTTAGAGGAACTTGAAGATTGTTCCAAAATAAAGTACGTAAAGGACTACCTCCCATTAGGATTCATGTAGGAGATATATAGAAAACAACACCTCACATTAGGACTCATGTAGAAGATATATGAAAACAGCTTCCAAAACTAATTTTGGATGGTATGAATGACTCGTTATTCCTTTTGGGTTAACTAATGTTCCTAGTACATTTATGCGCTTAATGAATCATGTTTTGAAGAAATTTTTGGGAAAATATGTTGTTGTATTTTGATGATATTTTAATTTATTCGAAGACATTGCATTAGCATGTGGGGTATGTTAAGTCGGTTTTGATTAACTAAGAAAAGAGAAACTTTATGCTAATTTTAATAAGTGTAGTTTTTGCATGGAAAAAGTAGATGACGAGAAAGTTAAAGAAATTAGGGATATCAACACAGAAAAAAAGAAAAAAAAATGCAAGTAAAGTTAGGAGGTTTCTTGGATTAGGTAGCTTATATTGGTGACTTATAAAAGATTTTAGCACCATTAGATGACTTAGTAGAAAAGAACGTGGTTTTTAAAGGGGGAAAAATGCAAGAGAATGCATTCAATGAGCTTAAAGAAAAACTTAATCAATGTACCATTAATTATCTTGCCTAACTTTAATAAAACTTTTGAAATTGAGTGTGATGCGAGTGGTTTGGATATAGGTGTGTTTGGATGGAAGATGAAAAGTCTTTGATGTATTTTAGTGAAAAACTTAATGGGACAGCTTTAAATAATTGTTTGCTTTAGTTCATACATTGCAGGTGTGACAACACCACTCATGGCCTAGAGAGTTTGTGATTTAGATCATGAAAGCTTGAAGTATCTTAAGGATCAAAGAAAATTGAACCGTAGACATGCAAAGTGGGTGAAGTTTATTGAAACATTTTCGTATGTAATCAAATATAAGAAATGTAAGGATAATATGTTAGCTCATGTATTATAAAAAAGTATAACCTCTTTACTTTAGTGCTAAAATTCTTGGATTTGAGCATATTAAAGTATTAAATAAAGATGACTAAGACTTTGAAACTATTTATGCATCTTGTCTTCGGAAAAAAAGCTATGGATGATTATATGTGTTTCATGAATTTCTATTTAAGAAAAGTAAACTTTGTATTCTTAAATGTTCTATAAGAGATTTGTTTGTAAAAGAAGCACATAGAGGTTGCTTAATGGGACATCTTAGGATTAATAAAACTTATAATATGTTGCCCGAACACTTCTTTTGGCCGAAGATGAAGCACGATGTTCATAAGTTTTACGGCTAATGTTTTAAATCTATAGAAGCAAAGTCTAGATCACAACCAAATTGATTGTAAACTCCTTTGAATGTACGAACCTTAGACTTAATATATACGAATTTAATAAAATTGCTCATTTTATTGAATGAATTAAAACCGATGATGCAACGCATGTTGATGATTTATTCTTTAGAGAAGATGACAATCAAATGGATTGTAAACTCCTTTGAATGTACGTAATGAACCTTAGACTAATATATATACGAATTTAATGAAATTGCTCATTTTATTGAATGAGTCAA
Source organism: Cucurbita maxima (assembly GCF_002738345.1). NCBI lineage: Eukaryota > Viridiplantae > Streptophyta > Magnoliopsida > Cucurbitales > Cucurbitaceae > Cucurbita > Cucurbita maxima. Next base: position 21,437 of record NW_019272120.1, on the reverse strand, counting down.
AACCGAATGAGTCAAAACCGATTATGCGAACGCATGTTGATGATTTATTCTTTAAAGAAGTAATAAAATTACCTGGAAAGTATTGTGGGTAAATTGAATATCAAATTGTTGTTTTTAACTGCAAGTCATCCTAAGAATGATGGACAAATCGAGGGGTTAATAGAACATTAAGAGTGTTGCTTCATGCTATATTTATAAGAATATTAAGTTTTGGGACGAATGTTTGTCATTTGTAGAGTTTGCATATGATAGAATAATTTATAGTACGACTCATTGCTCTCCTTTTGAAGTTGTTTATGGATTTAATCCATTTATGCCCCTTGTTTTGTATCTTATTCCTTCTAATTTTCTTTTGAGTGAACCAGCTACACGAAAGAAAGATTTAATCAAAACCTTGCACAAAAAGATCAAAATTTCAAAGTTCCTTCAAGAATTAACAAATGACGAAAGGAACTCATTTTTTAACCCGATAATTGAGTTTGGATACATTTTGGAATGAATGATTCCCATGTCAAAAAAAGACAAGGTTACATCTAGGAGAGGAGGACCCATACCAAGTTCTTGAAATAATTAATTACCAAATCTTCCTTTAGTTCTCTTCCCGTGAACACATGAGTGGTGCTATCATGATCGTGTCATCTTGCTAGTAAATTTTGATGTAGTGTATCTCAACTAAGTGAGGAAAATAAGAGGCCCTCCTTATCCTCCTACTCATGAGTCCTACTCATGATACTTAGTGTAGGACATCCCACCCTAGTGATAGAGAGATAGGGTATGAATCTTAGCAACTTATGATATTCCATTGATCCTATTTATATCCTTGGAACATGGTTTATAAATGAATATAGACTTATACATTATATCATGGAGTAGCATCACAACTCATTAGTTTTAACATAGGTACACATTAAAGGGCAATCTAACGTGATCCCATTGACGTAAAAACTTACTAGTAACTTGATGAACCAAAGTTTCACGTTACTTAGGTGTCTTAAAATTCGTAAAATGAGGTTATTTTGGGCGAAGGGCATTATAGTTATTTTACACCTCTCGGTTTACCATCTTAGGCATATTCAATTGCTACCAATTTTTGTACGTAACTTTAGCACACAATAATATGCCAAGTAGTAAAATTTCAAAAGTAGCAGAGCTGATTTAGGGGATTAATTTCATGTTACTTAATTTTTTTAGCAAAACGACCGATTTAGACCCTTAACTCGCGGTTTTTAATATTTTTCTTTCATATACCATTAATTCATACTTGACTTAGGATATATGTTGAACTCCAAGCAATTTCCACAAGTATTTCTTAAGAAAACTCCAAGATGTTTACTTACCTCTTGTCCGGTATTCAGAACCTCGTTTCCTTAACTTCTTGTATTCGATTTTCTCCAAATTTTCTTTGGCAACTTCCTTAGTGAGCCAAGTTTTGTGTGCGAGTTGCAAATTGGTCACCAACCGAACGGAATGATGGGTCGTGGGTTGGCTGTAGTGATGGGTTGCCCGAGTTCGAACCAAATCCAACCCAATCCTATCGTCTTTTTCGCTCGATTCACACATCTTTCCATTTGCCTTTCTCTTTCTTCTCAAGACCTTTTGATTCCATTTTTTGTTTTGTTACTCCTCCGTTTAGATCTCAACTATGGTGAGTATCTATTGGCTTGCCTTACCCTTCGAGGACGTTGTAGTGTCTTGTACGTACCTACATAATGCAACTATCTTTATACCTCAGTTTTAAAAAATTGTGAGTTTGCTGACAGTGAAGAAAAACGGAAGGGACGACGTGATTAAATATCTTACGTGGGTATGTTAGCACTGCTTATGTAATGCCATGTTAGATATGTTAAGGGACCTCATGCATATATGCATGTCACGTGCATCGGGATTCTTCCTCTTTATGTTACGAAAGAATGAAATACGATATTTATGTTCGCCATGATATCATGCGAGCCCTTTTCTGTTTTGTGGTGTCTAGCTACGTGTAACACGTTGTGCCCGACCAAGTCCAGGCCCAGGGGGTATGTTTACGAGCCTACCTGATGGGTCCATGTACACGTACATGGGCCGTGTGTGAAGGAGTACCACACACCCAATCCTACCCAGAATAGAAAAGCGCCCAAGGCTATGAAAAGTTTATGAAAAGTTAGGTCCCGCTCATATGTTGCATGTGTTTGCATTTCTAACCCCAACAGTGGGGTGACTTACTGAGTATTTCATAAAATACTCAAGCCACGTGCTAGTACATTTTTCAGGTAAAGGCAAGGCGCCAATGTACGGTTGAAGGCGAAGCTGAGGACACCATGGAAGTTGGAGATGTGATATTTTTAGGAGTTTACTCTTATTGAACTGTTTTAAGTTATAGCATTGAGTATTGTTTTATTTGGATTTATTTTGAATTTTTGGCGATAGGTTATTTTGGATTTATGAATCTTTATGAAATACTTTTTTTTGTTTCCAAAATTATTTATGATGAGCTTCTGCGTAATGAATTATGTATGCATGGGTGACGTCTGATATAGAAAATCAATCCAAGGGAAAGTATGGAACGGATTACCTTGATGATCAAGATCAAGAGTAAAGAAAACTCGTTTCTAAACTCGTGATTCGAATCACTCCACAAGAGGTTTGATCAATACAACTTGAATGACTCTACATGCAAGTTCTAAACACAAGAATTTGCATAGAAAGTTTAGGTCTCACCAAACTAAAATAGAAATTCTATTCTTAATTCCAAAATCTGATGTCTAATAAAAGAAAGAAGCTTTATATAGCCCTTACAACGTATGTGATATATAACTCCCAAATTAAATGGGCTAGTAAATGAAAAATACCCATAACCTCCATATTAAAATGGCCAGTTAATGGTGGAATATAGTAACCTATGTGGGTTACAATATAACCTTAACTCCTATATTTAAAACTAACTTAAATATGACAAACAAATATTTAAACTATAATTAAATAATGAAATTAATAAAATGTGCTTATTGACTCATCCTTGGACTAGTTTCATAAATTCAGCGGAGTTCATTAAATGCAACTTAAAGTGCATTTAATTCATCTCTTTCTTGAAGCTCAACTTTGCACAACATATAAGGAAGGTCTCCAGCGTCTTCTAGAATTTCCTTTGATGAGCTCACCATAGCTTGAATATAACTGTATAAGGTTTGTTGTAGCTTCTTAGCTCTCGTCCTTGTAATTGGACCTTGAGGTATGGAAATTCCTTGGTCGTGGTTCATATCAACGTCACTAATTAGGTTTAGAAAATTATGGGCGTTACATATTTTTTGTGGCTTGGACTAAGGACATCGTGCTTGCCAACTACTTTTTTTCCAATTTCATAAATGTAAATTTAAAACTGTCCAAAAAATTTTGGCTCAATTTTGTATGAAAATTTGGATGTCTATAATTGTCATTAGATTTGTTTTGAATCAATGTATTAATCTATTTTACATGTAAATATGAAAATATTTCAAAAAAACTTAGATTTGTTTTGTAATCAATTAATCTGTTTTACATGTAAATATGAAAATATTTCAAAAAAACTCTTCAAAATTACATAAATTAAACCTATAGTATGTTGTAATTGCATATAAAATATTAAAATCTGAGACCTTAAAAGTGTTTGATAATGACCCCTTAACCAGTTTTTCCATTCATTCATCATTGCAGAATTTTGAAGATTCTTTTGTTTTAAGTGGGGATGGAATATTTCGTGTGCTCCAACAACTTTACCAAAATAATCCTGTATTTCATTTTTAAGAAAAAGAGATGTTCCGTGATATTGAAACACATGTCTTAACTTAGATAAGTTAATAAGTTAGGTTTGTGATAATTTGTAAAATAAATATGTTTTTGACAAGTATGAAAAGTCCCCAAAGACCTTTTTATTCTTAAAGAGGTGAGAATGATAGGTTTCTCAACTACAACAATCCCACATTGATGGATTTAAAATTGAATGTAGTCTTCATAAAGTAGTCATTGTCTTAAGGAAATTGCCAAGCTTGGTAATGTGAGCATGTAACCCATATGGGGTAAAAAAGTGGTTGGAGGTTGGCTTGCTTAGCCCATTGGATTAGGGATGTTTGAGTTGTTTTTTGGCTTGTCCGTTTCAAGTAGGGAGTTGGGCTATGGGCTTTGGGTGAAGGTATAGTGTCCATGACCCTTAGAGTTTGGAGGAAATCGCGTGAGGCCCTGCTCCTTCGGAAGTACCAAATAAATGATTATTTTGAATTCGGGGTTTTGAGCATAAAGATTCCACTCACCTGTGAAAAGTGGTCGTAATCCTTGGGGATGTGGCAATACATCCAAGAAATTATTCCATCGAACATATTCTCCAAATTATTCCATCGATTGGGGATGTGGCAATACATCCAAGAAATTATTCCATCGAACATATTCTCCCCTGGATGCAGGAATAGCGACATCGAACATCCAAGAAATACACGCAATAAAAAACCCTCAAGTAATTTATTAAGAATAAGGAGAATCCTTTACCTCAAGCGACGTATGATCGAGACTCTAGCTTCGGTTTTGAAAAAAGAGAGATTTTTGAAAGAGACGTTATATAAGCAAGGAAGAGAGAGATAACAACGACTTAGCATATATAACCTTGGGTAGGGGGATATGACTAGCGACATGGATTAAATGGCCTGTCCAAGCCAAGGAACTTACTCCGAATAGTCTTGACAAATGACGATTGAGACGAGATTCGGCATTTTTAAACCACGAAACGCTCGGCTATAATTTTTTTGTAAAAAAATCAAAAAAATGAGGGTGAAATCCTCATTTTTTTTTCTTTTTTATCCAATGCTGAATCGACGACCTATGTTATGTATAAAGTAACAAAAATTCTTTGGATTTCAAGAAAAAAGAAACAACTTTGCTGACAATTGTTTGTTTGGTCAGAAGAGTCTTCCGAATATTCGTGTCTTGGATGAATGATCAATTTGATTTTTTCTTTTTTATTTTTCTTTGTGGAATATGAATAGAGAAAAGTGGATAGACTCATGGCAACGAAGTGGTTGGAGGTTGGTTAGCCTAGCCCATTGGTGAAGCTTGTTTGGAGTTGTGCTATGGGCTTTGGGCAAAGGCCTAGTGTCTACATATATTTTTTTGTGGCTTGGACTATGGACATCGAGCTTGTCATTTGTTTTGAATCAATTCACTTATGTATTTTACATGTAAATATGATAGATTTCTCTGTTACAACAATCCCACATTGATAGATTTAAAATTGGATGTAGACTTCATAAAGTAGTCATGGTCTTAAAGAAATTGTCGAGCTTGGTAATGTGAGCTTGTAACCCATATGGGAGCAACGAAGTGGTTGGAAGTTTGCTCAACCCATTATTAGTTAGGGTTGTTGGAGTTGTTCTTTGGCCTGTCCACCCTAAGTAGGGAGTTGGGCTATGGGCTTTTTAGGCGAAGGCCCAGTATCCATGGTCCTTAGAGTCGAAGGAAATCGTCTGAGGCTAGTTTAACAGAGCAATGTAACCCTCCGCTCTTGCTGGTAGAAGGATAGCGGGTTGATTCTCTTAGGCCCAATATAAATCTTTGGGTAGTTCTCAGCTTGACATCCACTTTTTTTTTTTTTTTTTTACATATATTTTTGGTGGCTTGGACTAATAATAGTCTTCATAAAGTAGTCATTGTTTTAAGGAAATCCTGTCCATTCCAAGTAAGGAGTTGGGCTATGGGCTTTGGGCGAAGGCCTAGTGTCCATGGCCCTTAGGGTTGAAGTGAACCGTGTGAGGCTAGTTTCACAGAGCAGCGTAACCTTCCGTACAATGAAGAAGGAAGAGAAACGAGGCAATATCGATGGTTGTTCTAGCATACTTAGGGTGCACCCATGCTCTTACAATTTATAAATGTCTATGCGTTGGACTTGATTTTCTAAAGATGATGAAAACATGAATTTCCAACCATTTATGCTTTGGAGAGACCGTTTCCTATTTTGTGCGGAAGCCATTTATAAATCACAGGCTGAATGGTTCATTTTTAGGACACGTGGTGTCGAAGGATGAGATTTGAGTAGACATCGCAATAGTGGAAGCTGTCACTAAGTAGCCGAGGTATGGATTTTGCGAAGATAGCTTCACTGCTCACGTAGTTGACTGGGAAGGGTGTTCCGTTTATATGGAATGATGTGTGAGGCATGGTGTTTGCACTTAAAATCTGTGGGCACTACTTGTATGGAGAAAATATGTCAGTTGGTTGCAATGGTGTTTGCACTTAAAATTTGTGGGCACTTCTTGTATGGAGAAAACACTCAGATCTACATTGACCACAAGATCTTGAAGTATTTTTTTTCACCCAAAAAGAACTAAACATGAGATAAAAAAGATGGCTAGAGACTATGATATAAACATCCAATACCATCCCAAATGAAAACATAGTCATCGATGCCCTAAGCTGAACGACTGCCCACTCGTCTGCCATGATTAATAGAGAGCCACGAGTGCATATAGATTTTAAGCAAGCGGAGATAGCAGTGATGAGTGAAGGAGTTGTAGCACAGATGTATCGATTCACAATCTATCCTACATTTCGACATTGGATTATTGAATCTCGGAGACCCTCATTTAGCAAGGATATTTTTAACTGTTAACAATAGGTTTAGTGGACGGTGTCTCCAAGTTGACATATGTTAGTCTACTATGTCAAGGATGATTATGTGTGCGATCGATGGAATAGCTAAAAAGTGAGAGATTAAGAGAGGCTCAAACTTCGTACCTTTCCTTGATTTTTCCCAATTTTAACCGCCTTACCGACTGAATCTTATGAAAAATCTATGGTTCTAGAAACTAGACACAATAAGGATTCTATAGAAGAAAATTTGAGGTAATTCAAATATTGGAAGCTTGAGAACGGAAGGCCTAAACGTTGACAATGATGTAAGTAGCCACCTTGAACTTTTGTTAAGATATACTTGTAGCAATCGCTTGGTTTTCATATGAACTAAACCAAATATAAATTAAGAATATATGAAAGAAAAACTCAAAAAATGTGAATTAAGGCCCTAAACTTATCAAATTTTTCGAGATGTAACGTTAAAATAATGCATTAAATGAACTCGTCTGCCTGTAAAATTCTAATGTTGAGCATTCTATAGCATGTTGAGGTTATATATGAAATTTGGTGGTTGTTGGATAAGGATAAGCACTTAAACCAAAAAACTAAAACTTTACATTGCATCTTTTTAAAACTAAAATATATGATAACAATACTTGCCCATAGATTTCATTAATATTCATTTCTTCATTAATAATATTTGAAAGATCAAATAAATAACTGAAATAATGATGATAGGGTCCCAAATCTAATAATCGGAATACTTATTTCACAACTTTTCAAACCATATTTATGATCGTACGGCTGAAAAAGAATGGTAGAATAATTATACACGTGATCTAATCAATAAATTGATTTTAATGTGTTGAAACCCTTTCAAATACAAAACTAAGAAAATCGAGACACATTAATCATTTTCAAAGTTTTGAAAGCATACGGAGGTACTATTTATTTTTTAAAGTTCAAAGATTTATTACACACAAATTTTATAAATATTTGTGGGTTCATGGCCCATTTTAAATAGGAAGTTGGACTCTGAATCCAATAACCCGAGTTCAAAAATCTCGGTGGGACCTATTTTAGTGAGTATTAACTTAACACAAATATTAAAGCAACAATATATTAGATATTTTTAAATTTCATACTATAAGATATAAATTGTTTAGCATAGACACAAAAAAAACTCAAATGACTATGAGAACTCATATGGATAGATGTTTTGGATGTTTTGGTGAGATGGTAAATACATGGGTCAGTTCTCAACGAATGTGTCAGAACAAGTCAAGATGGTCGAACTTTATCGAGACATGGAATGATGTCAAAATGCATGGGTTATGTTGTTGGTAACCAAGATGACTATGAGATTCAACGTTGCTTAAGAGAGATCTTGACCTAGAGTAGAGGAAAAGACGAGTCAGATGAGTTGATCTAGTCTAAAGGCATGTTGGATAGAGTCGCAGACTGAACATGCACACACGAGAGCCGTGTGTGAAAAAACAAGTTTGGATTCCACACAAGTTGTGTTCAGTTGGTGAAAGAAAAGCTCGCCTAAGATTTAACAAAGCTACAAAATCGGGCAAAAAAATGTGAATGGTACTTGAGCTCCCTCTCAAAGCTTGTCGTAAGTGTGTCAAGATCACGATGCAGCACGATTGAAAAAGTATGACGTGATATTAGACATCAAATTAAATAAATAAAATAATAATGATGCTCTTATTAAAAAGTAAATTTGGAAGGATGAAAAGATAAAATTAGGGCCTTCATGAAGCCCCTATTTTTTTAATTTTTCTTTTTTTGAAAAAGAAGGATAGAATAATTGTAAACTTGATCTAATAATATATTAATTAAAAAATATAGATTTTAATCATTCACATCGAACATTCTATAATTGTTTTGTTTGTGTGTTCATGATGGATGACTAAACTGAAACTATCCAATTAAAACTTATATTATGGAATAACTTCAACCGTTATTTCTCCTATATGGTTACTTACTTCTTTTGAACATAATTTTAAATTAATCAAATTTTGCATCCATTTATAACTAAAAGATAGGATAATAATACTTTCACATGAATTTCATTAATATTCTCTTTCTTTATTAATAAAATAATTATCATACATTCAATAAAACATTAAAAAAATAATATTAACATATGGGTATTTGGTCTAGTGGTATGATTCTCACTTTGGGTGCGAGAGATCATGACTTCAATTTTCAACTATCATATCATTCTTTATGATGAAACATTGGGTTGAAACTGAAACAACTCAATAATAAATTGCTTGTTAGTATATATATCTAATTATCCATTACAATATCATTGCATCCGAGCCATTAAATCAAGCATTGATTAATTTTGATTGTAGAATGACTCAAAATGTTTCAAATCTTGCATCTAGATCATTTATTTTAAGATGTAATCTAATTCTAGCTTTCTCTTGGTTGATCCGAAATTTACATAAGAAAGATGTTAATTTCTTTGCTTCAAGGGTTTTGTCTTCTCAATTTGGTATCAATGCCTAGATTGAATATGTGTGGCCTACTATAGAATTGATTAATTATTTATATATTTTTCAAATCTTTCCATTTATTTCCTAATTGTTATTTCTACCCTTGTTCTTGATCTTTTGACTTTGTTTTCATTTTGTTCCTAAAGATCATATTTAGATCTTAAAAAACAATATAGAATTTTACTTCTTAATATTGTGTTTATAAATCGTTATCATTAGATCATTTGAACGTTTATCTCATGATCAAGTAAATTTAGATCCACATTTTTCTTAAACCATCTAAATCTTCAACAGTTTTGTTTGATATTTTTCTTTCATAATTTAACTTGAAGATAACTTTTGAATTTGACAACATTTTGTAAATTAAGAAGTGAATTTAGTCAAAATCCTTTCTTTTTTTTAATAGTCTGTTATTTGTTTAATTGTTTATTATTTTATTTTTCTATTATTTTACTATTAACTTGTCATGATTTCCTTCCATAGCTTGCTACTATAAGAATTGCTTTATCCATATATTAGCTTACCTTGACAATAATTTAGTCACTTTCCAAATAGCCTACCTTTGTGTGTACCTTGACAAACTGAATTTTGTAAATTAAAATTGTTTTAGATAATCGAAGTAATCTTGAATAAAGGAGTTGAAAATGAAGAAGAATTCCAGGAGAATGAGGAGGAAATGAAAGATAGGAGTCATTTGACAGTTGTTACAAGAAGACTTCTTAAAACTCAAGTTACAAAGAACGATATTGATGATTAAAGAGACAACCTCACACACGGTGTTTAGTCAAGGGGACTCCTTATAGTCTTGTTATTGATACGGGAAGTTATACCAATATAGTAAGTACCATGTTGATCAAAAGATTGCAAATTTCAACCCAACACCATCCTAAACCTTACCAACTTCAATTGCTCAATGACGATAGAACATTGAAGGTAGTTTCTCAAGCTTTAATATCTTTTACTATGAGAAAATATAAAGATGAGTTGGAGAGGTGAGAATGACAATGTTTTCAAAAAATCATCTATATACTTATGTAAAAGGAAGGATGTTTGGTCTCTAACGATAACAACTTGTCTTTACCTAATGTGTTTCAATCTCTTTTACAAGAATTTGAAAATGTGTACTAAAATGAAGTACCTAAAGGATTACCACCCATTAGACATATTGAACCTAAAATAGACTTCATTCTTGGAGCTGTCATTGCTAGTTTATATAGTCAATCCAACTAAGACTAAAAAAATTCAAAGGCAAGTGGAGGAGCTCATGGAGAAGGGCTTTATACGAGAAAGTTTGAGTCCATGTTCTTATTGCTGCCAAAGAAAGATGGAACATGGCGCATGTGTGTGGATTGTAGAGCTATCATCAAAATAATTGTAAAGTATTGACATCCTATTCATAGGCTAGATAATACGTTTGGCCAATTGCATAGTTCGTGTCAATTTACCAAGATTGATTTGAAATCTCATTATCATTAAATTAGAATGCATGTAGATGAATGGAAAACAACTTTCAAAACTATGCTTGGATTATATGAATGACTCTGTTATTCATTTTGGGTTAACTAATGCTCCAGTACATTTATGCGCTCAATTAATCATATTTTGGGAGAATTTTTTTGGAAAGCATGTTGCTGTATATTTTGATGATATTTTAATTTATTCAAAGAGTTTGCATGAGCATATGAAGTATTCATATGCTTAAGTCGGTTTTGATTACATTTAGAAAAGTGAAACTTTATGCTTATTTTAATAAGGGTAGATTTTGCATGGAAAATGAAAAATGGAAAAGGTTAACTTTCTTGACTTCATAGTTGGTAAAAATAGAGTAGAAGTAGATGACGAGAAAGTTGAAGAAATTAGGGATTGACCAACTCCAAAAAAATGCAAGTGAAATTTGGAGTTTTCTCGGGCTAGATAGGTTCTATAGGAGATTTATAAAAGATTTTAGCACCATTGAATGACTTAATGTTTTTAAATGGGAGATAATGCAAGAGAATGCATTCCATGAGCTTAAAGAAGAAATTTATCAATGCACCCTTACTTGTCTTGCCTAACTTTGCTAAAAGTTTTGAAATTGAGTGTGATACAAGTGGTTTGGGCATATGTGTCGTTTTGATGCAAGATAATGGCAGCATTGAACTATCTTACCTATGATAAAAAATTATTTGCTTTAGTTCGTACATTACAAGTATGCCAACACTAATTATAGCCTAGAGTGTTTGTAATCTACTCTGATCATGAAAGCTTGAAGTATCTTAAGGGGGAAAGAAAATTGAACCGTAGGCATGCAAAGTGGGTGATATTTATTGAAACATTTTCGTATGTTATCAAATATAAGCAAGGTAAGGATGATATGGAGGCACATAGTACTTATATCCTAGAGGATTTGTGATCCACTTAGATCATGAAAGCTTGAAGTATCTTAAGGGTCAAAGAAAATTAAACCGTAGGCATGCAAAGTGGGTGGTGTTTATTGAAATATTTTCGTATGTTATCAAATATAAGCAAGGTAAGGATGATATGGAAGCACGTAGGGTGGCTTAATGAAACATTTTAGGATTTATAAAACTTATAATATATTGTGTGAATACTTCTTTTGGCCAAAGATGAAGCACGATGTTCATAAGTTATTCAACCAATGTTTTCCATCTAAAGAATTCAAGTCAAGATCACAACCAAATGAATTGTATACTCCTTTAAATGTACCTAATGAACCAAATGGATTGTATACTCATTTGTTGTTGTAGACATATTTAATAAAAATGGCTCATTGCATGAATCAAAATAGATGATACAAAACATGTTTTCTTATTCAGTAGGGAAGTAGTAAAATTACATCGAAAGCCCTAGAATTATTGTTAGTGATGGGGATGTTAAATTTTTAAGCAACTTTTGAAAAGTATCGGGGGGTAAATTAGGTACCAAATTGTTGTTTTTAACTGCATGTCATCAACTGGTGGACAAACTGAGGTGTTTAATAGAACTTAGGACAAATGATTGTCATTTGTATAGTTTGCATATAATAGAGTAAATCATACTAACTCTCATTGCTCTTCTTTTAAAGTTGTTTATGGATTTAATCCATTTACCCCTTTGTTTTGTAAAGACATATTTGATCAAAACCTCAGAGGAAGATTTACATCCAAGAGGGGATGATTCAAAAAATTATGGATTTAATCCATTTACCCCTCTTGTTTTGTAAAGACATATTTGATCAAAACCTCAGAGGAAGATAAAGTTACATCCGCACGAAAAGCTCAATTAATTTCAAGTCTGTCGCATTAACCACTCAAGCACATCAACATTTGTTAGAAAAAACTATGTTTAATTTTATAAATTATGTAAAAGTCAAATGATCAATTTGACTTATTCTTTGTGGAGATTAAAGGGGATCGAGAATAAATCCCGTCCACAAACATATCGGGATTGAATTCTGGCCACAAACGTCTTTTGTCGGGAGACTATAAATACCCACAATATGTTATGTAAAAAATAGATTCGTTGATGAATGTAATTCAGATCTCAAATTGAGACGTTTCCCTTAGAAATCCGAGGATCATCTTTGCCATTTCTAAGTTTCAAGCAATTCTTGTGGTAGAATTGCACCCGAGTCATTCAATCAAGCCTTGATCAAGTTAGATTGTGGAGTGACTCAATTTAGAACAAGGTTTCAAATCTTGCTTCTAGATCTTCGATCGTAAGAGGTAATCTAATTCTAGCTTTATCTCTTGGTTGATCCAAATTTCGCATAAGGAGGTGTTAATTACTTTGATTCAAGGGTTCTTGCTAAAATAAAAGCTTGGATCGTTGGGCTGAGGATTAGGGTTGCCTTATCAGTTTGGTATCAGAGCCTAGGCTTACATCTTTGTGGCCGACTTTAGAATTGATTTTATCTTTCATTTCTGCTCTTGTTTATCTTTTCTTTAAATTTGTCCATTTATTTTCTTACTGTCATTTTCAACGTTCTTCATTATCCTTCTACTTTGTTCTTAGTGTCCTGATAAAGATCATATTTAGATCTTAAAAGAAAAAAAAATAAATCCTTATCATATTGTCCTTAATATATCTTTATCATTAGATCATTTGCACGTTTATTGAAAGATCAAATAAATTTATATTCTCATTTTTTCCTAAAGCATATAAATCTAGAATTGTTGTGTTCGATCTTCACGACCATTCTTTTTAGAATTTTTTTTTCAGTGTGCAATTATATCCAAAAATATCTTCGTGTCCCTTATTTTTTTTGTTCACGTCTTGTTTTATTTTTGTTGTTACTACATAATTACCTTGTCTTGATTGTCTTGAATAGCTCGCTACTATCAGAATTGCTTTATCCATATTATCTACCTTTATAAGAAATTAGTCACTTTTCCAAATAGTCTACCTTTGTGTGTTAAACACGAGTGTTCCTGAGTGTAAAATCAGTGAGTTGAGTGTGTGAGATCCTAAGCATATAAAACTACTGTTTGTACAATCATGAACCAAGACGAGAAAAATGGAGGGGAGATCAATGATCTAGTTGAAGAAGTCCAAAAGAATGAGAAGAAACTAGAAGATGGTATTCTTTTGGCCCTTATTACAAGAAGACTTCTTAAAACTCAAGTTATGGAGAATGACGTTGATGATTAAAGAGACAACCTATTTCACACGCGGTGTTTAGTCAAGGGGATTTCTTGTAGTCTTATCATTGATAGTGGAAGTTGCACCAATGTAGTAAGTACTATATTGATCAAAAGGTTGCAAATTCCAACTCAAGATTATCCTAAATCTTACAAGCTCCAATGACTCAATGACAGTGGAACAATGAAGATAATTTCCCAAGCTTTAATATCTTTTACTTTGGGAAAATATAAAGATGAAGTTCTTTGTGATGTGTTGCCAATGCATACTGGAGACATATTGCTTGGCCGACCATGGCAATTTGACAGGAGGTTATGTAGGATGGCTATTTGAATAGGTATTCTTTTGTAAAAGATGGTAGAAAAACTATTCTTGTACCTTTGAGTTCTGCAAATGTATTTGCTGATCAATTAAAGTTGGAGGAAAGAAAGAAAGAGTTGGAGGAAAAAGAGTTAAAAGAAAAACAAGAGTTGAGTGAAAAAGTAGAGAAAAATCAAAGAGAAAAAGAGAAGAATGAAAAAATGGATGAAATTGAAGAAAAAAGGAAGAGAGAGTTATTTGGCTACCGTTGGAGAGGTTAAAAGGCTTTCACAAAAATCGATCTTTGTACTTAGGTACAATGGAGGATATTTGGTCTTTAACTATAACAACTTGGCTTTGCCTAGTGTTTTACCATCTCTTTTACACGAATTTGAAGACATGTTTCAAGATAAAGAAATACCTCCCATTAGAGGTACTGAACATAAAATAGACGTCATTTCAAGGACTGTCATTTCTTATAAGCCAGCTTATAGAGTCAATCCAACCGAGATAAAAGAAATTAAAAGGCAAGTGGAGGAGCTCATGGAGAAGGGCTATGTACGAGAAAGTTTGAGTCCATGTTCTATACGAGACTTATTGGTGCCAAAGAAAGATGAACCTTGGCGCATATGCATGGATAATAGAGTCATCAACAAAATCACGGTAAAGTGTCGACATCCTATTCCTAGGTTAGACGATATGCTTGATTTATTGCATGATTCGTGTCTATTTATAAAAATTATTTTGAAATCTAGACATCATCAAATTAGAATGCACGTAGGAGATGAATGGAAAACAACTTTCAATATTAAGTTTGGATTGTATGAATGGCTTGTTATGCCTTTTAGGTTAACTAATGCTCCTAGTAAACCTATGCGCTTAATATATAATGTTTTGAGAAAATATATGAGAAAACATGTTGTTGTTTATATTGATGATATTATAATTTATTTGAAGATTTTGCTTAAGCATGTGGAACATGTTAAATTAGTTTTGATTACACATAGAAAAGAGAAATTTAATTTTAGTAAGGGTAGTTTTTGCATGGAAAAAGTTCACTCTATTGGCTTCATAGTTGGTAAAAATAGAGTAGCTTTGGATAGAGACAAAGTTAAATTCATTATGGATTTGCCAACACCAAAAAGTGCACGTAAATTTCGGAGTTCTCATGAGTTAGCTAACCTCTATAAGAGATTTATAAATGATTTTAGAACCATAACTCAACTATTGAATGACTTAGTGAAAAAGAATGCATCCAATTTTGTTTTTAAATGGGGATAAATACAAGAGAATGCATCCAATTTTCTTATCTTAGGAAGAAATTAAGCAAACCATTATTTGTTTTGGCTAGTTTTGATAAAACTATTGAAGTTGAATGTGAAGTATGTGGTTTGGGCACAAGTGTTGTTTTAATTCAAGATGGAAAGCACTTAATATATTTTAGTGAAAAACTAAATGGGCCAACATTGAAATATACTACCTATTATAAAGAATTATTTGATTTAGTTCATATATTGCATGTGTGGCAACACTACTTATGGCCTAGAGAATTTGTGATCCACTTTGATCATGAAAACTTGAAGTATGTGAAGGGTCAAAGCAAACTGAACCGTAGACATGCAAAGTGGGTGGAATTTATGGAAACATTTTCGTATGTCATCAAGTATAAGCAAGGTAAGGATAATACAGTAGCTCATGTGTTATCTAAAAGGTATGATCTCTTTACTTCTCTTACTGAAAAATTCTTGGAGTTGAGCATATTATTGAATTATATGGAGATGACCAAGACTTTAGAACTATTTATGCATCTTGTCCAAAAAAAAATGGTGGATGAGTATTATGTGTTTCATAATTTTTTAATTACTAAGAGTATGCTTTGTATTCCTAAATGCTCTATAAAAGATTTGTTTTTGAGAGAAGCATATGGTGGTGCCTTAATGGGACATCTTAGGATTAATAAAGTTTATAAAATGTTGCATAAACACTTTTGTTGGCCGAGATGAAGCATGTGGCAGATAGATTTATGGATGATGCAAAGCATGCTGCTAACTTATTCTTTAAGAAAGTAGTTTATGGATTTACTACACTTCATTTGCTTCCTATTCCTACTAATTTCCTTCTAATATTTTTGTGAGTGAAGCATTTAGATTTGATCAAAACATTTCAAAAGGAGTGACTGAAAGAAGGTGATGATTTTTTCTGATTCGAGGACGAATCCTTCTGAAGAGGAGGAAGATGATAAGAATCATTGTGTACACTTCATTTGCTTCCTATTCCTACTAATTTCCTTCTAATATTTTTGTGAGTGAAACATTTAGATTTGATCAAAAAATTTCAAAAGGAGGGGTCTGAAAGAAGGTGATGATTTTTTCTTATTCGAGGACGAATCCTTCTGAAGAGGGGGAAGATGATAAGAATCACGGTGTACACTTCATTTGCTTCCTATTCCTACTAATTTCCTTCTATTATTTTTGTGAGTGAAGCATTAAGATTTTATCAAAACATTTCAAAAGGAGGTGACTGAAAGAAGGTGATGATTTTTTCTGATTCGAGGAGATTAAAGGGGATCGGGAATAAATCCCGTCCACAAACATATCGGGATTGAATTCTGGCCACAAACGTCTTTTGTCGGGAGACTATAAATACCCACAATATGTTATGTAAAAAACAGATTCGCTGATGAATGTAATTCAGATCTCAAATTGAGACGTTTTCCTTAGAAATCCGAGCATCATATTTGTCATTTCTAAGTTTCAAGCAATTCTTGTGGTAGAATTGCATCCGAGTCATTCAATCAAGCCTTGATCAAGTTAGATTGTGGAGTGACTCAATTTAGAACAAGGTTCCAAGTCTTGCTTCTAGATCTTCGATCGTAAGAGGTAATCTAATTCTAGCCTTATCTCTTGGTTGATCCAAATTTCGCATAAGGAGGTATTAATTACTTTGATTCAAGGGTTCTTGCTAAAATAAAAGCTTGGATCGTTGGGCTGAGGATTAGGGTTGCCTTATCAATGTCTATAAAATTGATTTTCCAAGGGAATTTCTACATTCTACTTCCGATGTTTCTCAGTTGAGTTCTTTTGATGTAGGTTATGATTTTCCTGATTGGAGTACAAATCCTTTTGAAGAGAGGAAAGATGATAGAGAGCATGATGTTCCAAATGTTTCAACTAGACCAATTATACGTCCAAGACCAAGAAGATTCAACAAGCATTCATTCTTCATCTACAAAATTGGATAGCCTCGATTCAACCTCCATTTCATATGTTACAAGCTATTTGATTAAAGAAAAAATATTTAGAGGTTCGAGGGTGAGTAATTGCACGGTTGAAGTAGAGGACGAAGTTGTTATAAATAGTAGTAGTGATAATTTATTTGGGAACTTTATTTAGTATTTTAATTCCATAACTTGTTGTAGTGGGGAAAAAAATGTGGGAAATTACTTGTGAAAGTGGCCATTACTTGTTTTTTTTTTTTTCGTGGAGATTTAAACGATAATGGAGTAACTTACCAATCATGGCCACTAACTTATTTAGTTGGCATTTGAAGAGTCAAAAGTTTCTTTTGTGGAGAAACTATAAAAGTAGATTTTGAATAAAAGTAATCACTCAAGTTCAAGACTTTAACTTAAGAAATTTTAGTATCCTCTTTGTCATTTCTCAGTTTCATGCAATTCATATGGTAGATTGCATCGACTGATTCATGATTAAGTTGAATTGTGAAGTGACTCAATTTAGAACAAGGTTTCAAATCTTTCTTCTAGATCTTTGATTTTAAGAGGTTATCTACTTTTACGCTTATCTCTTGGTTGATCCAAATTTTATATAAAGAGGTGTTAATTTCTTTGATTCAAGGGTTCTTGCTTCAAAAAAAGCTTGGATCATTGGGCTGAGGATTAATATTGTCTTATCACCCACGTTTCAAAGTCCGCTCCCATCCATGACCAACTCCTAGGTACCGAAAAACAATGTAAACATGAAGTGAGTAAAAAGTTATTAAGTAACGTACTTATAGGCTCTTAATGACAACCTTAAGTTAGGATGTTATCTCTTATTGAGTTTTCATGGGCTTGGCACTTAGAGCTTATATTTTTACATGTTGCCTTCTCATCCTAAAAACTTTTCCATAAATTAACCTTTAGTTCTCTTCCTGTGACCACATGAGTGGGGCTATCATGGTCGTGTCATCTTTCTAGTCAATTCTGATGCAGTGCATTTCAACTAAGTGAGGAAAATAGGAGGTCCTCCTTATCCTCCTAATCATGATACATAGTGTATGGCATCCCACATCAAAGAGGAATAGGGGCATTGTCGCACACCACATGATGGGAGATAACTGTCACTTTTGGGTATAAATCCTAGCTATTTATTTACCATGTTATTCAATTGATCTTAGGTATATTCTTGGAACACGATCTATAAAAGAACATAGGCTTATACATTATATCATGGAGTAGCATCAGCATCACAACTCATTAGTTTTAACTTAGGTACACAATAAAAGGCAACCAAATGTGATCCCATGGGCGTGAAAACTTACTAGTAACTTGATAAATCCCTTTCAAGGTTGTGTATAAAGTTCCACGTTACTTAGGTGTCTTAAAAGTGGTAAAAGGAGGTTATTTTGGGTGGAGGGCATTATAGTTATTTTACACCTATGTGTGAATTCTCTGTGGATCGATATGCTTCCTATATGTTATGTATATGTTATAATATGTGAATTGTATGATAATAGTTCCTGTACGATGTGTTCAAGGATATGTTTGAGATAGGATACAAGAAGAATGCACAAAACGAAATGTAACGATAGGAGTAAAATACGTTCACGAAACGTTAATGCTAGGTTACATACCGGAGTGATATGGATAAGAGAGATTGATGGAAGAATACGGTTAGGTTACGGGTAGAAAGGGATAGGTTTGTGATAGATTGATAGAACGATAGCGTTATGTTAAGTTCTTGTGATGATATGACTAAGGTACGTTCATGTAATGATATGACTGTGATAGGTATAAGAACGTTAAGGCTATGATAAGTTAGAGAAGGATATGACTATGAAGTGTTTACGTTATTACTTATTTATGATATGATACATTGTGATGCAATATCTCAAGGTATGATGTGTATATGATGAAATGTTATGTTAAAAGCATAGAACGTTATGTTAGGTCTCTTAAATTGTGTGTATACAGCATGATATGAATGATATGAAATTACGATAAATGACATGAAATATAACCCCGTTAGAATTATGTATGATTTGAGAACGGAAGAATGAGAAACGATATGATATGAATGATGAACGATATCTGAAACGATATGAAAATGATATGATATGTACTTAATGCTAGCGGGGTTGTATTAAAGGATAATGAAATTGTATAAGTAGTGGGGACCTCATGCATTATGTGTGTTCATGCATTTGGGGGATACCCTTATCCCATCACGAGGGTACGGACGCGTACATCCAATGGCAGGACAACGATTGTTATGCTTTGCATAGCGCTGCCGTGACGGTTACTAGTTTTAACAGGTCCAGCATAAGGGGCTCCCAGAGTATGCCCACAAGATAAGGAAAGTGGCCCAGCGGTGTGCGAACTAGCTTGGTATGGGCCGTGTGTAGAGTATATAGTACACGTCCACGATTACCCGTTAGGACAACACCGTAGGGAAAATGAAACGAAACGAAACGAAAGATAGGTCCCATCATTTCATTGCATTTGATTGTTATATTTAACCCCAATAGTGAGGTCACTTACTGAGTGTTTCTTTAAATACTCAAGCCATGTGCTACTACATTTTTCAGGTTAAGGCATGGCATTTCTGTACGGCTAACGATGGCATCGCAACTCGAGATCATGGCACCTGCATAGGATAATGGTATTTATTTTCTTAGACTTAGGCTAGAATAGGATGTTTTAAACTTAAAACGCTTATTTATTTTATTTTGGGTCTTTTGTTGTGTCATTTTAAAGATGTTTTCGAAACACGTAAGTCCATGGCTGTGTTTTAAGTTAAACGTTATGTTTTATAGAATTTAAATGAAGGCTTCCGCATTCAATGTTTATTGTACGTATATAGTAGCGACCTTAAATTAGTAGAAATTTTTTTATCGTTATAGTTGGTATCAGAGCCCTAGGTTATAGATCTTGTAGACTAGCTTACGATGTTGGCTTGGCATGTTCCATGGTCCCACCGTCGGTGCCCCGTCTCCGCCAGGTATGTCTTGCATAAGATAAGAAAATGACATGTTGTTATTATGTGGTAATTATAAAATATAACTCATAATTGGACTTTTACTCTATTGATTGTATTATAATTTACTGCATTCATGTTAGGTTAATTCTATATTTATTATAATTTAGAATACGTTATGTTTTACCTTGCATGGAATGTGAATGTAAATTGTTATGTTGATGATGTTTAGATTTACTGAGATTGTTGCTGTGAATGAGTAGTTATAGTTTTAAGCTACTAAATGTTAGTGTATGCGTGAAAATGATTTTGCTAAGCAAGATCATATGTTTTAGTTAGACGTCTTAAACATAGATAAACTACACAGTCTTATGAACATAGAGATGAGAATGAATGTACCAATGTATAGAGTAAGTAGTTTCAAATGGAATTAAATGACCTAAGAAGCTTGATAGATGTCAATATCTTATAGTATACTATAGATATTAAAAGTGGTAGTGTCTGAAAGAAAATTCTATAACTTTGATTTAGGTAAAGATGAAATTAAAGTATCAGTAAGAAAAAAAAATTGAGTTAGACCATAAAAGTTTAAAACATGTATACTTAAATTGATTGGTAAATGATATAAGTGTCTTTAATGGAAGATGAGCTTTGGAATTACTTAGATGTAGAAAACTTTCCTCCTTCAATCGTGGTAGCAGCATTTGTCCCATCATGTTCGCCATCAGCTCTGATATCAATTTGTTGAAATAAAATTTGCTCTAATACCAATTTTTAGAAAATAAAAGCCGCTCTGATACCGACTTGTAGAAAATGGACATTCACTCTAAAACTAACCCATTTAGAAAACTTTGAAGGGGGTGTCGAGAGGGGAGAGACAAGGAGACAGACTTCTCAAAAGCCTTTTTCAATTTCACAGAACTTTAACTCTTTCTTCTTTTTCTCTTTTTGCTTCTTTTTGCTCTATTATGACTCTTGCTCTACTTGCTCTAATATTACAATAAGTAAAGCCTATTTACAAGTTTTCTTGCCATAACTATCCCACGTTTTGTTTACATGTTTTCTCACCCATATACTACTCATTTCCTAAAATAAGTATAGCTTTTTTAGTCAATTTAAAAACTGTTTTTTTTTTCTCTCTCTCTTTCATTTAAGTTTATTTCCAACAAATATGTCATGCAGTTTATCTTCTAAACTATTTATTGGCAAAGACGATTGATACTCGCACTATAACGAC
>NW_019272119.1:254799-273441 GCF_002738345.1 Cucurbita maxima | reverse complement strand
GTCGACTCCGAGCGCAAGAAGCTGAAAGATCTTGTGGTGGCAGCGACTAGGTATTTTCCTTTTAGATCTGTCAATTTGCTTGAGAAGTCAAATTTGGTTCCTGAGTTTGAACTTTGAAACTTCAATCGTGGTGCATCTTCTAGAATAGAATTAAGATTCATTTGATAATTTCATTAAGTGAAGATATCTGAGTATTTATTTTCCTATATTGGTTTCTGGCCATTTGATAGGAAGGAGAGGTTCGATAGGGTGTCTAAGGATCTGAAAGTGACAAGGGTATTCTCTACTTTGGTGGAGGAAATGAAGAAGATAGGTTGTGCTCCATCTAAGGGTGAGTCGAAATTCTCCCACACGGTACCACCATCGTCTCTAAGAGATAGGAGGCCTGTGCTTCTTCTTATGGGTGGTGGCATGGGCGCTGGCAAGAGTACTGTCCTCAAAGACATTTGCAAAGAGTGCGTAATATTGATATAGAAGCTCGTTTAGAAATTTTATATCGAAGTTTGCTGATAAACAGATGCTAATTATGCAGGCCCTTCTGGTTGGAAGCAGAAACAAATAGAGTGATGGTAGAGGCAGATGCCTTCAAAGAGACTGATGTTATCTACCAAGCCATCAGCTCAATGGGCTATCACGACGACATGCTTCAAACTGCTGAATTGGTGAGCGCCTTCCTACCCACACATTAAATTACATCTCGAATTGTTTCAATGAGCAAACCAGCTAACTACGACGAATCGTAAAAGGTACACCAGCCATCTACCGATGCTGCATCATCGTTGCTGGTCACAGCATTAAACGAGGGACGGGATGTGATCTTGGATGGCACTCTGTCTTGGGAGCCATACGTTATGCAGACGATTGAAATGGCTCAAAACATTCACAAGCGTCGATATCGAATGGGAGTTGGGTACAAGGTAGAGAATGGAAAAGTGACAGAGGATTACTGGGAGGCTATGAGTGAAGAAGAAGAGAAGGAATTGAGGAAGGAGCATGGAGAAATGCAAAATAGAATGGCGTATAGAATAGAGTTGGTTGGAGTTGTTTGTGATGCTCATCTAGCTGTTGTTAGAGGAATAAGGTAAGGATCGAAGCAAAATTTTGGCGCTTTGGTATTGACATCTTGAGCCATTTATGGTTCTAATGAAGGCTGTGATGATTTGTGCAGGAGAGCCATAGTGATGGGAAGGGCTGTGAGGGTGAATTCTCAGTTGCAATCCCACAAGAGATTTGCTAATGCTTTTCCAAAATACTCCAAAGTTGTTGATAGTGTCAGGCTCTATTCCACCAATTCCACTGGCAATCCACCTAAGGTATTTTAAACTATTTTAAACTTATTTGGTTGGATCTTGAACATCATGAATGGAATTTAGATTATGTGAATAGTTGAATAAAATAATGGTATGGTATGGATCATTTATCTCATACCGGGTGGAGAACGAAACATCTTTTACAGAAATGTGGAAACATCTCCTCGATGAATTTTAAAAATCTTGAGGGGAAGTATAGAAGGAAAAGCCTAAGAGTACAATATCTCATAGTGGTAGGCTTCGCCCGTTACAAAAAAAACTTTATAAAATTATATATGAATTCAAATTTGAATGTTTGGTGTATTCATTCTTTTTAATGTTTCGAATTTTGCAGTTGATCTATAGAAAAGAGAGCAACAAGCCGTTTGAGATGGTTGACCCAGAGGCACGTGCGCGTTTGACAACATTGAGTAATTTAAACATTGATGCAGAATCAGTTTATGAGCTTTATCCAAACTCGAGTCTATTTTCTGAACCTGATTCCATTTTGAAAGAAATGACTTCCTTTAGGCTAAGTTGTCAAAAAGAGCTTAAATATGTGATTAAAAAGCTAGAAAGTTCAAGAACAATCTCAAATGAATTTTTACGGTGAAAAAACTTGTAAATTTAATGAGTGGATGAAGTGAAAAAAAAAAAACGTGATATGTGAGTATTGGTTTTTTTTTGTGTGTGTATTATGCCTTATGATATTTGAGTATTGGTTCTTTTTGTATGTGTATTATGCTTTATTTTTGCATACATTCGTTCTTCGATCCTAAGAACTTTCTATGTGAGAGAGATTATGTTGGTCATCCTAAAATGATACATGATATCTAATCTCAAATGAGTTGATATTAAATTTTTAATGAAAGATAGACGTAATAATGTTAAATAATTAAAAGGAATAACTTAATAATTAAATATTAAAAACAAAATAATTATTAAGAAATAAAATTTAAGGATTTAGATAAAGTACGTGAAAAATTATGGAAGGAAAAATATAATAACAATAATAATAATAGTAATATTAAATAAACTCATTTAAAAAAAATATATATATATATATATATTTGGGCTTTGTTGGTTGGATATATTCGGCCTGTTTTCTACCGTGGCTTACCTATGAGGCCCAATTTGTAGTATTTGGGGCGAAAGTTGAATATTAAAAGTTAAAGGTCTTTTAAGCAAATATAATTGCAGTCCAGGGCTTTAGAGTTTATATATGATCTTAATCGGCAAATTTACTCCACTGAAAACCCTAGCAGCCACAATCCTCATTCGCACTCAGACTAGGGCTTCTGATTTCTGAACTCCAACCATGGTAAGGCTCGAAGAATTTCTCGCATTCTGGTTTGACGTTTGTTTACTTCATCTAACCTAGATTTCGTGTTCGTAGGCGGACGATAATCCTGATGTCGCGGCGGCCGGAGGAGTGCCGAAGAAGAGGACGTTCAAGAAGTTCAGTTTCCGTGGAGTCGATTTGGATGCTCTCCTCGACATGTCCACCGACGAGCTTGTCAAGCTCTTCACTGCTAGGGCTCGCAGAAGGTAGTTCAAATGATAAATGTAATTGGAATGATTTATTTGCTGATTTTTACTCTTCCTCTCCATTTTCTGTTTTAGGTTCCGGAGGGTAATTGGAATGATTTATTTGCTGATTTTTACTCTTCCTCTCCATTTTCTGTTTTAGGTTCCGGAGGGGTCTGACTAGAAAGCCAATGGCTTTGATCAAGAAGCTACGCAAAGCGGTAATTGCTCCCTTTCCTATTTATGTTCCATTTTGTAACTGGAAAAGTTAATTTCATTTGTTTAAATCTGCTACCTGTACTTCCTATTTATGTTCCATTTTGTAACTGGAAAAGTTAATTTCATTTGTTTAAATCTGCTACCTGTACGTGCATGTCTAATTCATTGGTAGTATGCTAGATAGAAAAATAGAAGTCCACCTTAATGTACCGTGCTATTATCAAATCCGCGGGTTGTATGCTTTTCTTGGTTGATATAAGGTGAGTGGTTTTGGGAAAGAAATTCGGTGGTTTTCCTGAAACTACTTTTAACTTGAGGTAAACGTTCGGCGTACTACTAATTCCCCGACTTATGTGAAAATGTGGTGCTTTGTTTGATTTGGTTGCCTCCCTAAATATTGTTCTGCCACAGGGTTCGCTTGGGAAGTTCCCACTGTTTGAGCAATTCTCTTCTTTTTCGTTATTCAATTTGGAATCTGTATTGAAAGCGGAAGACACTCACCTACCTAATTCTTGATTCTCCAAGAATCTGAGCGTAGGCTCTTCCAATTATGACTAATTTGCATTTTTCCCCATCGACTTTTGAGTCTTGCGTTCAGATAAATTTATCTTTCATCTATCATCTATAATCTAATGTTACTGCTTACTAGTGATGTTTCATGGGTGAATGGTGGCTTGGAGAATGTGATATCAATCTCACATGTTCATTCCCTTTTTATGTACAGAAACGTGAGGCACCACCAGGTGAGAAGCCAGAACCTGTTAGAACTCACCTTCGTAATATGATCATAGTACCTGAAATGATTGGAAGCATCATTGGAGTTTACAATGGGAAGACCTTCAACCAGGTTGAAATCAAGCCTGAGATGATCGGCCATTACCTAGCTGAGTTTTCCATATCATACAAGCCTGTTAAGCACGGTAGACCTGGTATTGGTGCTACTCACTCATCCAGGTTCATTCCTCTGAAGTGAAGAGAGAATACCATTTGTTGGTCTGGGAGCATACTCTCCATTTCGTCAAGTTTTATGGATGTTTATTTTTTGCTGTATTAGTCTATTTTTGGCTACTTTTTGACCGGAATTTAATTTCTATAAACAGTGAAAGATGATTTTGATGGTTCAGAGACATGTTCTAGTTGTTTTACTAAGAATGCCTAAGCTGTTCATGTGATGCCTGTGTGTGTGTTCTTTAAGGTTCTTTCGATTTGTTTTATTTTACTGGAGAATGTTTCTTATATTGGGATCAGATCAAATAGCTATTATTCAAATGCCTATCTTCGCTTTTGAAACAATAAGTTCCTCAACCTCCCTCAATTCTGACTCAGGAAGACTCATTTCTGCCAATGATGCCTTGCATCTGTGCATCAATGGCTCTCCTCAATTCTGACTCAGGAAGACTCATTTCTGCCAATGATGCCTTGCATCTGTGCATCAATGGCTCTCTCTCGCCCCTTCTCTTCATTATCATCATCCATCTTACCAAATTTGTTGGATCTTCTCACAATCCTCTCCATTGTACTCGAAGTTGAAACTTCCATCCATCTTACCAAATTTGTTGGATCTTCTCACAATCCTCTCCATTGTACTCGAAGTTGAAACTTCTTCGTCATCACTACTGGGATGATCCAACACGGAGCGAGGTGGTTTTGGGCGATTATGTTTCGCAGTTTTGTTCCACCTATCTCCGATTAAACCCCCATATGGAATTCGAGAAGGAGCGATTGCTAAAGATATCGAACGAAGAGGAGTGATTGCTAATGATATCTAACGAACTGCACATCGGTAAAACGTAAGAGCCATGGAACTCAGAGAAGGAAGCTTTAAACGACTCTGAATTAGAGGCATTGCTGATTACAGAAGCACAATTGTTTGCCGGACCACGGACGATTAAACGACTCTGAATTAGAGGCATTGCTGATTACAGAAGCACAATTGTTTGCCGGACCACGGACGAACGAAGAAGAGAGAAAGGTATAACAAGAAAATGAAAAGCTTCTTCAATGGGATTATGGGTTTCACTGACAAAGCAAAAAAAAATGAGCTCCTGTCTTCTTTTCTTTTTTTATTTTTATTATAAGTTTAGTTTTTTAAAATTTAACTTTCTTTTTTAATATTTGATTAATTATAAAATTCAAATTTTTTTTTTTTAAAAATTTTGTGTACCATATGTGTATGGATTCTAAATTAAAAATTTTAAGGTTCATTAAGACAACTTTTTAAAATTAATAAATTTAGAAAATTAATTTGACTAATTCAAAAGACTAAATTTGTAATTATAAAAAATAAAAAATAGGAATTACATTGACACGTCATAGATTCGATGGGAGAAACGACGAAAAGTAAGCATATCGGAGCAGCGTCCATTTCCAATATCCAAATTTTGTTCCTGTATAAATGGCAAAGCCATTAGCCTTCGCTTATCCATTGCAATGCACTTCACCAATCAGAATATGGCAACGGTTCGTTTTGCGCGCCCAATTTCACTTTTCTAGTTCCTCGCGATTCTCGCCGCCGCTCCTCTGCGTCCGCCTCCGCCTCTGCCGCCCTCAGTTTTCTGTAACAGGTATCTCCTCATTACCTTCGCCCCTCTGTAATCCGTGTGGAAGAATTTGGTTCGCATCGTATTTGATTTTTCAAAGTTTATGGATGTGTTTGAAATTGGAATTTGAGATCTGTAGCCGGTTCTGGCTCTCTGTAATTGAAGGATAATTGAGTTTATGTCCGTTTTGTACATCTGTTATTCGAGGCAGAGTCTGTGATTTCTCATTTGCAGTTTGATTCTTGATCCGATCCTCTGTTTGGATGTTGAGGTTATTGGAATGAATTGGAGACTGTGATCCATTGGCGATTGTGTTGCTTACTCGAATTAAAGTTCGTGTGGTCAATTAGTGAACAGAGAATCGGATTTCTGTAAGTAGCCATGAAATGATTGGACTCGATTTGGCATAATCTTGAAAAGTATAAATCGTCGAGCATATTCCGGTGGATCCTTTGCTTATTCCTCATTGTTCCATTTGGAATCCACAGAATCACCAAACACTCTGGTATCTTTGTTATAATTTTTTTTCTTAAGAGTTAAGGGGTTTTAATCGATGTGCGATCTTCCAATTCATAACATGGCGATCTCAAGTTTTTAATACTGCTGTTTGGAATCCTTCTAGGTGCTCTACTAATACACTCCACCTGTTCTCGGCTAGATTTATTGTTTAATATTCGCTAGATGCAAGAACCTTTTAGTTTTCTAGTTCATGACATTGTTGACCTTTTTTTTATCTTTATTTCATAACGCTGATGTTAGAGACCAACATGAACACATAATTCATCTTTGATTCAACTTATCTTTTATCCTCCAAGTGATGGGCTGGAGATATGGCTGAAAATCTCATATTCTGAAGCATTTTTCTCCAAGTGGATGAATTCAAGAAGTAGATTGGTGGCTCAGATGTTTGACATTTTCTTTTTCGTTTGGTTCCTGATTAATTTCCTGAATGCCTACAAATTTCCAGTATCTTACAAGAAGTAGATTGATAAATGTTTTTGATAATTATATTGTTTTTCATGAATTATATCAGATTTGGGAAATGTTTTGTGAAGTGGAACTAGTGAGAGATGTGAAAGTGGTGGCTGAAAAGGCAGATAGAGATGGTCTCAACTTCCAGAGGTACATTATGGCACGTCTATTAGAGAACTTATTGAAGGAGAGGGCCAGCAAAGACCATGGCTATTTTATTGCTGTTACTAGCTTGAAGAGCATAGGCAAGGGACAGTGCAAGAATAAATCTCAGTATGTTACATTCCCCATTACCTTTGGCTGCCGAACCTTTGTGCCTTCAGGGGGAGAAATCTTGCTTGGAGTTGTTCGTCACGTATTTCGTCGCGGATTGCTCCTAAAATGTGGACCGATCAACTACGTGTTTCTTTCATCTCGTAAAATGCCAACCTACCATTATGTTGGTGGTAAGAATCCTGTCTTCTCAAGCAACGAATTCGCCACGATTCGAACCGAGAGCGCTGTACGGTTCAATGTGCTTGGTGTGAGATGGATAGAGAAAAGAGGATGCATCAAAAAGGAGTTTGTGATGCTTGCTAGCTTAGAAGGTAGCAACACACTTGGACCCATTTCATTGTCGGAAGCCGATGAGTTAGGCTTGCAAACTTAGAACAACACAACAAATTTGGTATTGCTTCATTAGCATATATATTCTTACACGGATTGCTGATTTCTTCCCTTCTGCATCTTTCTGTTTGTTCTTACTTTTTGGCAAATGATAATTCATGTGAGTGTCTTGATTTAAGGACGTCCGAGTGCAGGATGCATTGAATCTTATAAGTTGGAGATGCAAGACAGTACTGTTCAATCCAAATATCCCAAATCAACTAATCAAGCTTTTGGTATCTAAGATCCAAACAGATGATGCCGTATTTCCACATTTCCAATCACTGCTTTGGATGTCTCTGTCTTACTGTCTGACCCAGTTCCAGTTGTTGCTGTTGTTTTCATCGACACGAATGAGATTCGATGTAATCGACCTATGAAATAAAACCTTATTGTTCATCTCTACATTTTAGAAATTGATGGATTGTAAAAAAAAAACTTAAACTTTTTACAGCTTAATTGACAATTAAAATAGTTGTTTCTATTTATTTCAATTCTAAAGATACATAATTAAAATAATTAATTTGGTGGAAAAATAAATGCTCAATTGTTGAAGATTTAGAAAAGTCTTAACTTTAGACGGTAAATCTCAAATAAGTTACTAACTTTATTCGGTCATTAGAGTGGACCGATCATTTTGATTGGAGCTTGGGATCTTCCACTCTTGACGGTCATTACCAGCCTTGCTCCGGCCAAAATTTTCAGGTTTTTATCCCAATGTCGACCGCTGAATTCGCCGTCACGTTCAAGGAAGCCGGTCGATCCGTCATCGCCACCCGCCGTCCATGGCGGGAATTCCTCGACCCATTGGCTCTCAGCCTTCCTTCTTCCCTCTCCGACGCGACCTCTCGGATTTCTCAGAACTTGACCCGTTTCCTTTCCAATTACTGTCTTGTCCTCTTGCTTCTCATCTTTCTTGGCCTCATCTACCATCCGTTTTCCATGATTGTCTTCTTCCTTGTGTTTGTTGCCTGGTACGTCCTTTACTTCTCCCGCGACGACCCACTTAGGGTTTTTGGTTTTGAGTTGGGAGATTTTGTTTTGGTCATCATTCTTGGGTTGGCTACCGGATTGGCGCTGGCTTTGACAGGGGTTTTCGTGAATGTGCTGATTTCGCTTGCCATTGGGGCCGTGGTGGTTTGTTTGCATGCGGCTTTGAAGGGCACGGAGGATGTTCTTGGGGATTTATAAGACCCTTTTGGGGATACGCTGTTGGAGAGCCCGAGAGGCGATTACAGCGGCATCTGATTGAATATGTGGGTTTGTTGAATTACTGTTCTTCTTTTCAATTGATTTAGCTAAAGAAGTTCGACTGTGTGCTGGTTTATATACTGATATTGTTAGATGAAATGTACATTGCAGAACACAATGAATTGCAGAAAAGTATTCATTTCCATTATGCTCTGAATTTTGCTCATTATTGTTCCTTTTACTTTTAGCTTGTGTTTCTGAGTTTGATCTGTTGATTACTGGGATGTTATCGTTGTTGTATGTTTCCCTTTGAATTTGCATAAACTAAATTAGTCACTGAATTGGATTCTTGAGCCACCAAAGCCATTGTTTTTCTCTTGGGTTCGTAGTTTGTTCTCTGGAAACTTATGAGATGCTGCACAAAATATGTGTCTATTTGAGCTCTTGTTGAATGTATCATTCTTTGAGTATCATTCCAGGATGACAACTTTATAGACCATTAGATAGAACCTTCAAAAAATTATCTTGGCTTAGCTGCCCACAGATATCTGTATTCGTTCTGTGGCTGTTTGTTCCACAGTTCTACTATGTCGTGCAGATGCGTCACTGGCTGACCGACCCTTCGATGGTATACTGCCATGTCTGTAGTTCGTAATTTAGTAGAAATATGCAAGGAAAGGGCAGGGTAGGATGTTAGGAATCACGAACCTCCATGGTATGATATTGTCTATTTTGAGCATAAGCTCTCATGACTAGACTTTGGAGTTCCTCAAAATGTCTCGTACAATGGAGATATATTCCTTATTTATAAATTCATGATCATTTACTAAATTAGCCAACGTGGACTTCTCCCAATCATCCTCACACAGGACAGGTGGGAGAAGTTGCATATTATCAAATGGTCTACTATTACTTTAGGAAATAGAACTAACCTGACCCTCAAGTTGTGTAGTTTGAGGAGATCTGAGGCAAAGGCTCGTTTCCATCCCTGGTAAAGCTAATTACAGGTTAGGATGATGTTTGGTCATTCGCTGGAGTAGAATTATGAACAGAACCATTCTTTTTCTTGTTCTAAAGTTATTTCTAAGATTCCATGGAGACGGGAACGAAACATTTCTTATAAGGGTGTGGTACGTAACGGACCAAAATGGGCAGTATCTGCTAGCGGTGGGATTAGGCTATTACAAATGGTATTAGAGCCAGACACAGGGCGGTGTGCCAACGAGGACGTTGGGCCCTTAAGAGGATGGATTGTGAAATCTCACATCTGTTGAAGCATTCCTTATGAGAGTGTGGAAACCTCTCTCTAGTAGACGCGTTTTAAAATCATGAAACTGAGAGCGATACGTAACAAACCAAAGTGAACAATATCTACGAGTAGTGAGCTTGGGCTGTTACATTATTAATCTCACTGGTGATTAGAAGCAACTAACGCAAACACAAACCATATTGGATTTAGTAATGTATTGTTCGTGTGTCGGTGTCAACTTCACCTCTAGCCTGATCATAGGATCCAAACAAACATCCTGTAAGTTTCCATGTTTAACAGAAGCTGAAGTTGCAGGAATTAGTCCACTTTCAACTCTTTCCATCATTGGCTTGTAACCATGTTCTTGAACATTACAATAGTTATCTTCAATCTGGATTGGCTTTGGCTTGGCAACATTCACTTGTATATTACAATCATTTGAACTTGTTACTGTTGCTTCTTTTCATTTCTTGGGCGTTTTTCTGGTTATTTTGAACCAAGATGAGTTTTCTGTGAGCAATCACGGTGGAAAGACATTGCTGTGGAACGAGGTTGTCTTATGCTGTCGATTTCGACAGCATTTTCGTTACAGACATTGCTGTGGGACGAGGTTGTCTTGTGCTGTTGATTTCGACAGCATTTTGGTTACAGAATGAGAAGCTGTACTCTCGCGTTGATGGTTGCTAAAGAAGAGAGTGAATAATAAGAATATCTTCTCCCTTGTATCATCCATCCATCAACTGGTCTACTCTGCAGATTATCAAACAGAAAAACTTTGAAATATTTTTTATAAGTGCATGTAAACTTCTCTCTAGTTAACGCGTTTTTAAACCCATGAGAGAATTCCGAAAGGAAATGTCCAAAGAGGGCATTATCTACTAGTGGTGGGCTTAGCCAATTACAAATGGTATTAGAGATAGATATCTAGCGATATGCTAGCAAAGAAGCTGAGTCCCGAAAGAGGTAGACACCATGCAGTGTGCTAACTCGAAGGAGGTGGACACTAGACAGTGTGCCAACGAGGAGGCTAAGCCTCGAATGGGGTGGAAACCAGGCGGTGTGTCAGCTAGGAGGTTGAACCTTGAAGAGAGTGGATTGGGGGGTCCCACATAGATTGGAGAGGGGGACAAGTACCAGCGAAGATGTTGGACCCTGAAGGAGAGTGAACTTTGAGATCCCACATCATTTAGAGAGAGGAACGAAAAATAAGAGTGTGAAAACCTTGTCCTAATAGAGCGTTTTTTGAAAAAATCCAAAGAGACCTCAGCGGTTACCATTAAATTTCAAAAATAGTTTGACGTTTCTCACATTGATTCCAAATTTGAAGACGGATATAATTGCAGGACATGATTCGATTTATTTGGCAGAAGACAAGGAGCAAGGAGCTCCAAAGGGAGACTAAGATATGTAAGAATTATTAATACTTTATAATATAAAACGTTACATATCATATTTATAATGTTTATTTTTATAAAGTTCCCATTTTTTTAACCTAAGCTATGTATCTAGAGTGATACCTACATTTGTCACATTAAATTATTAAAATATTTCCTACATTGTCTAAATTATATAAATATAATTTAATAATTAATTATTTATTTATCGAACATATAACATTATATTCTATTTATTATTTATTATTTATATATGGAGGGCGTCAGATCCAAGAAAAATCAGAGAAATGGAAGGGAAGCATTGCAGCATGGACTTGTTCTTGTTATTATTATTTTATTTTGTTTTTTAATTTTTAAATATAATATCGTAATTATTATTATTATCATAACATATTGGCAAACAATTCCAGAACCATCCATCCCTATTAATTTCCTAAAGATGGGTTAACATTAAAAGTTTTAAAATCGTGTCATACATCTCATCCCTCCGTTTAAATTATTAAAAAAATTATTTAGAAACATTTAATCTATTAAATCATATAAACTAGCTTAGTCGATTCAAGTCATAATCGCACTCTTGCAACAACGTGACATCGATTATGTGCCATTCGTTCTAATATGGTAAACAAGTAAGTCACGTTTGATAGAAAACGTGTTTATAAAACGTGAGTAAGGAAATGCGTTGAAAACAATTTGAAAGAAGACAATGTTATAAGCTAAAAACGACTAAATAACCACTACAATTTTGATAGCATATAACCTATGTAACAAGAACTTAAACTAGTCACATTCTCCTATGGTACATTTTGGGACATTTTATGATGTGAAATCAACCGCCTAATCAATAAAAGAATGGAGTAACAATAAATACAAAGTGCCCCTAGCTTTGTAAAATCAAGCATTATTGGTGCTTATCATTCTAGCTCTAGCGGGTACAGACATGATTTTGATAAATAACATACATCCCGTATTGACATGACAAGAATAGTAAAGACCTAACTACCCATGAAAGCATGACCGGGACATCGTGTTGTTGTTTTGGAATTAATTAAGCAATATAGTTTTTTTTTTAAAAAAAATACTTTATTTCTTTCATTTTATTTAATCTCCATCATATAATATCCAAGTAATAGTAATGAGAAAAATAATCGCAAATTTTTATGTTATACTAAGTGTTAGTTAAGCCCACATAATTCCCTATCAATTAAGATATTAATTAGTAATGAATTTTCAAATAATATTTGTTTGTAGTGAATTTACCCTTCTACCCCTGTCGATAATAAAACACATTAATATATTAAACATCTTTATAAGCCTCCACATGGTCATGTCCCCCAAAGAAAGAAAATAATAATAATAATAATAATAATAATAATTCCTAATGGCTTCCACACCCAAAATCATTACAAAATGCAATAATTAATACAATAAATTAAAAATAAAAAAATAAAAAAAGTAAATTAAGAAGAGAGAAAGGCATAAATAAAAGCAAAACCCATTATAATTGTTTTTTGTGATTAAACAGACAAACAAACAAACAGCCAGACAGGATAGGAGAGAGAGAGAGAGAGAGGTATAGAGAGAGAGAGAGTTTATTTTCTTGTTTCCTATTACAAATTAATTAATTAATCTCCCAAATCTCTTTTNACAACATTCAAAATTTAAATTTAAATTAAAAAAAAAAAAAAAAACACAAATATTGCAATCAGACTCCTCTTTCAGCTTCTGCTTTTGCATTTTTCCATCGCTCTTGGGGCTGCAAAATGTAATTCCCACTTACTTTAGGGGCTTAAATGCAAATCTTATTTCTTATGTATTATAAACTTTTTATACATACCGAGCCCGATAGCTTCCGATCCCTTCATTATCCTTAAGCGCTTGCATGAATCAACGAACATCCTAAAAGTATAAAGCATAATTAGATTAACGGATGTAAAAGTTGATTGGCCGTAGAGATAAGCAACTTACTCCCATGGGACATCCCCCACCAGCATCCAATCACCATCCTTATCTTCATAGGTTGGCACGTATTCAGAGCTGTTTAGAAGATCCATCAACTTGCTTTCGTTCATGAAATCTATCATTCCTTGGGCCCCATACTCACCTTTACATTAAAACCCGCAAAATTTAATTAATTAATTTGCTGTAATTTGCCATTTTATGTTCTAGATCTAACCCAATTTATTCTACAAATTTGTATTTAAAACAATTGTTAACTAACTAACCAGCCATGGTGAAGGAGCTGAACATCTTAGCCAAGGCGTTCGAGAGCTCTTGGTAGCTTTTGTACGTCTTTAGGTCCACCTTTCGTAGATATGGTGCGCCATCCATACAAACTTTGACGAACATAGCTGAGCCACTACCCTTTTCTCCACCATCGGGATTCTTTTGAGACATGGCGTTCTTTCGGTAGGAACGGACTGGTGGCCACCCCACGACTTGTGCCCTAAATAATTAAAAAAATATCGTAACCCATCAACTTAAACAAGCTTCCGAGTAAAGGAACGTGACGGGACGGGATGGGAAGGGAAGCTAATTACTTGGCAGGTGGCTTTGCAGGATCCTTGGAGCTAAGATCCTCTGAATCAGTACTCTTCATGTTCTGTGTGGTACTCAGATCGACGGTAACCACAGGCTTAGATTGGATATTGAGTTTCAGATCAACCGTCTCAGAGAATCCTCTTTTTCCATTACCTTTCGGAGTCTCCGGCTCTCCACCTCCGCCGCCGGGAAGCCCGAGACAGAGATCAGTTTCAAGCATGTTGACCATTTTCCGGCTAACCTCAATGAAAAATTCCTGAGAACGCTGTGTGTTGTGATATAATTTTGCAATTTTGAGTGGGAGAGGAATAATATATGGAGCAGAATAATATTAAGGTGCGTGGAAATTTGTGTAGTGTGGTTGCATGTGCATGTCTTATCAAGGTCCTCTCTAATGGGATTTAGCCACGTGGAGAAACGTATGTCGTTGATTTTGGAGTGATTTTTATTTGGACAACTTGTGGTTGGATTTGGAGGGAGGGAGGCAGCTGTAACATGGTTTTGCCCCCAATCATGATATGATATCCCTTCAATTAGTCAACCATTAATCACATACAGACACTCCACCAAACCTCTTAATCTACACCCTCACCCCTCTTCTCATATTTACCTTAATCATATATTATCGCCCGTTTTCTTAGTTTATTATAGAAACGCGTTTGTTGCCCTAGACACGAGCACGAAACTAAGACATAAAACATTAGATGAAGAAGATTGATTAAATAAGCACAGTGGAGGGTTGTTTTGTTGGTGTTAGGGTCGAGAGGATATGGTGGTGAGTTAGAGACAGGTCACATCGAGGAAGAGAGAGAAAAGGAAACATTTGCAAAGCTAGTAGGTAACCTTGCTCTCTCAACATCGCTCTCCCAAATTTAAACTCAAACCCATAGCTGTTCATTCGTATCTATCACCATGTTTCTTTCATTCTCTCTCTAATAAATCTGATGTGAATGCCTTCCTAATCACACGCACGTCTTCCTTCAACAGTGCCCTAAACGACTATATACCTCAACCCAAAGATACGCTTTTTTTTTAATCTTTTATGTGTGAGTCAAAATCATGTAACGTCACAAACAAATCAATTTTTCGTGCATTTCTTCCCAAACAACTTGTTTCTTATCATTTCATAATGCAAAATCCATCAAACTTAAACTTTTGAATCTAGTGGGAAATTATATACACGTGTTTGAGTTTATTAGGTTTAGTTATTATTTTAGCTCATACGTTCGAGGGTAATATTAAATATATATACACTCATTAATTTAACAAATTTAATCATAACTCAACTAGATAAGACGTACATTATCGACCCCTAAAAGATGGGTCGAAATAAAGTGGAGTTGGGAGTAATAAATGAAAAGGGTAGGGAGGAAAAAATAATTAGAAAGAATCTAGACGCACAATAACAAAATATTCGAAATGTTGGTAGAAATTGAGACAATGGTACCGTGGGTGGGGCTGACCTGGACACCCTTTGCTTTCACTGTTTTACTCAATATTCACGACATCTTCTTGCCTTATCATAATCAAACACTCTTCTAACTATTTCCTTCAATTTACCCATATGCCCCTATTCTCTCTCCTATTTATTATTCTATTTTTCTTCGCAATTAAAACCTTAACCCTACCTCCAGAATATATAATTCTCGACCAGAACGTTAAATTTTTTTAATTACTGTTTGAACTATAATTTGAATGGTAAAAGTTGATAGCAACCCTAAATCCAAGTTTCCTTAATTAATTCATTAACATGAGATTTGGTCGTATTTAAAAAATAATGGTAGAAAAAAAAAAGAAAAAAGAATAATATTGAAATTATTTTATTTATGAAAGGTTAAGAATGGTCATTTTTATAAAAAAAATGTGGGAATTGGAAGTGAGTGATCGTGGCGAAATCTAATTGGTTGTTGTGGCGGCGGCAACATCAAATTCATTCCCCTTTTGATAATGACAACTGGCAGATCTGTTTTTACCCGAACCGACATCGTGTTTTGGGCTCTAATTTGTCTCAGCCCAATTTTGCTCAGGCCCAGCCCAATTATGTTAAGTGTTGGTACGGCTGTTCCTTCAATTCCAAGCCTTGATAAAATTTGGATCAACAATCAATTAACCCAAACTTTTTTAATTTAGGTTAATTAGAATTGTTTAGTTGAAATTGATTTATGATTTTTTTTTTTTAGGAAACAAAACTATCCTAACCAAAATAGGGTTCACAAGCCAACCCAATAACGTCTTATTTAAGGATTGGGTTAGGTTATCCATTTATTTTTTTTTTAACTATTTAAAAATATCCAATTTATCTATGATATATGTCACATTAATAGCTAAAATATTATAATAATCCTAAAAGATTACTGTAACAGCAAGTCTATCGCTAATCGATATTGTTCGCTTTAGCGCATTGTGATAAAAATGAAGTTTCCATATCTTTATATAAGGAAGACTTTATTCTCTTCTCCAACTAACGTGGACTCTTAATAATGTCGACCCAGTAAATCAACTTGAATTTTGCCCAACCCAAATTGAGAAAAATAATAATAATAATTACCCAACTTTTATAGCTTGTATTGACGGAGTTATCCACACCAATCCATCCCGAATTTAGTGGTTAAACTCTAATGCGTAATTAAATAAGTCGTATGAACAAGCCTAACAAACATTGCCGACGTATATTTGGTAGAATTAAGACACAGAAAAAACATGTGTGGCAACATAAAGTATTGAACACAAAGAATTGAAATTAAACAGAATTAGAAACACTTGATGAACTAAACGCGTGGAAAGAGGAAGCTACAAAGAAAAAGCATAGGAAAATGGGTGTGTCGGAAAATGAAAGGAAATGTGGAGGAAGGTGGGGTGGGCTGGGCCTAGAGCCCAACAAGCGGCCTTAAAACCCGCAAAAAAAGAAACGCCCAATTATTGTGTTTCATGAATATTTTTAGGGATTGGTTTTCTTATGGGGACACGTGTCCCACAGATTGTTATTATAATGAATGCGGGGATTTTGATATCATGCGGTGGGGTCTTATGGTACCTCCCGTGTGGTTTCCTGATTCGCAGTGGGACCCACTCTCTGAGTTTCTTCCACCTCAGACCACCACACATGCAACCCTGCCATGGCCCCACACGTTCTCTCTCCTTCCGCACGCGCTTTCACCTATTTGCCACGTGGTCTTTCAAACTGATTTTTAAGAGTACACGGATGAAATTGATTTGTAAAGTTAAAAAAGTATAAACACTAATAATATAATTTTAAGAAATATTATTAAATTTAAAATATATATAATATTTAATCATTGGATATTAATATCATGATGTAAATTGGAATGAAATGATTAATTATTTTTTTAAATTTATTAATAGTGTTTGTTTTTTTCTTTTTAATTTTGTTGTTAATAAATAAAAACATGTTAATCACAAGTAATTAGTTGATGAACATGATAAAATTTAACGTTTGCACAATGTGGACATTATTATTAGGTGGTTGTCGACAATGACCCTTCACTATATGATCTAGTTCCTCTTGTGCTTCTACTTAATATAATTCTTTTACATACTTTGTAGGGTATGAATGTTGTTCACGCCCTCCACATTCACGTTTGTGAGCATGTGATGATGAGGGACTTTTCATAAATATAACACGGTGATGTATGAAGATATCATGAACCAAGGTGTATTCAGGTTGGATTGAGTTGGGAAAATCTTCTGGACAAACTCATAAATTTGAGTTGTTTGGGTTGGTGACCTAAACAACTCGGAGTTCACAACCCAACCCAACTCTCTCTTTTTCGAATTAGGTTAAGTGGTCGGGTTGGGTTGTCAGGTCTACTTATCCCTATAAAAGAATAAAATTTTAAAATGTATTAGGATGGTATAATATGATCCTTTGTTCACTATCATTAATGAAAAGAAGGAAGAAAACAGTGTATTGATGATTTAAACTATTTTCTCCAACTTGATGTTGCCAATGAACATTCAATTCAATGATTGTGGATGAATTTAAAGACAACACATAATGTTCTTGTACACATATATAGAATAGTTGAAGGGACCATATAACCTAGAAAAGTTGGGGCTTTGTCGTTCTTGATACATTTTGAGTTGCTAAGCTGGTGATACCCACAAAAGTGATTTTAGAATATACTCGGGTGTTCATATGATTCAATAACTCGACTAATCTAGATTATTTATCGGTTGGGTTAGATTTTTTTTTATTTGGGTCGAGTTGAATTTTTTAAAAATAAAAAATTTCAAATTTGCTCATTTATGTTGACATTTTCTTCGTCAAGTGAAACTGGCCAACTCGAAAATAGGGTAATAACCCAACTCAACCCAACTCGATAGCTAATAAAATCATGAACTGGATGTCCCCCGGGAATGATTTGAAAAAGAAAAAGAAATATTTATTGGTTCTACCTCCTATTTTTTATGAAGAGAATGAATCTTTTTATCGAAGGATCAGAAAAAAATGGGTCCGGACCTCCCCCGGGAATGATTTGGAAGATCCAAAACAAAAAATAGTGGTATTTGCTAGCAACAACATAATGGAGGCAGTCAATCAATATAGATTGATCCGAAATCTGATTCAAATCCAATATAACACCTATGGGTACATAAGAAATGTATTGAATCGATTCTTTTTAATGAATAGATCCGATCGCAACTTCGAATATGGAATTCAAAGGGATCAAATAGGAAATGATACTCTGAATCATAGAACTATAATGAAATATACGATCAACCAACATTTATCAAATTTGAAAAAGGGTCAGAAGAAATGGTTCGATCCTCTTATTTTGATTTCTCGAACCGAGAGATCCATGAATCGGGATCCTAATGCATATAGATACAAATGGTCCAATGGGAGCAATAATTTCCAGGAACATTTCATTTCTGAGCAGAAGAGCCATTTTCATTTTCAAGTAGTGTTCGCTCGATTACGTATTAATCAATATTCGATTGATTGGTCTGAGGTTATCGATAAAAAAGATTTGTCTAAGTCACTTCGTTTCTTTTTGTCCAAGTTTCTTCTCTTTTTGTCTAACTCACTTCCTTTTTTCTTTGTGAGTTTCGGA